>NC_090874.1:5007480-5012480 GCF_036669935.1 Montipora foliosa
AGTAAACATCGAAGGGTTGCTGAGTGAGACCGGGCCTACGGTTTATAGATGTAAAGTTATTTTATTTTTCGTAGGTACTTCGGTCAGCTGTGAGTGATTCATTAGGGATCTTAAGCACGCGCGTTTTTGAGACGCGGACGACAACCAGAAGTGACCTATTTTCTTAACTTGTCTTCACACAACGACATTTACATTGCTAAGTATCATTTTCCCATTAATATTACAGATGATTAGTATAAAAATCTCGGAGACATCTCTGTCCTTTGCACGCTTGCTTAAGTTCCCTATTAAAGGAATGTGAGACGGGGCCTATTGTCTCAGAGCGGAGGCTGGTATCAATGGAAACCGACGGTGCACCTTTTGCCAATCGGTTTTCGGATGATAAAAAACAGCTGAGCTTGGATAGGGCAAAAAGACCCTTCTCCAAAATGGCGACAACGCATTTAAATGATTACAAATTGAAGACTTTAAGCGTACGTATTAGGTGCTATATCAGCTGAGACAATGTAAGTTAAAAAATGAAAAATTTACAGACGTTTGTATACGCCATACATCCAGTCATACAAACGTCTGTAGTAAGATTGTTCATTCTACAACTCACATTTTCTCAGCTCATATGTGATATAGCACCGAATACGCTGATTCAGAAACTTTGCAGGGTTACTAAAGTAAATTTGTTCTTTCTAGTGCTGGTATACGTTTTTATTTGCAACTTATTTAAATTTTCGGCCGCAATTTTGGAGAAGGGCATTTACTGAACTGACGCAGATCCAAGTGTTTCATACTCGCAAGGAAGACTTACCAAACGGCCGACATAACCCTCTTCTTGTGAACTGTCTGACTCGTTGCCATAATACTCTTCGTCTTCAGTAGCCCAGACATCTTCATCAGAAGAATTTTCTTCTTCTTCCACAACAGCGTCTTTTACCGTTTTGCTTCTTTCACCTTGCCCCGCGTTCTGTCGTTTCTCCCTGGATTCTTTGCTACCAAAGCTACTCGCTGAAGAGGCTTTCTCTGTACGGGGTTTGACTACCTCAGCGTAAGATGGAGCTGCCACGCTCTTGGGTGGATTTTTAAACGGAAAGTAAAGGTAGTAAGTCGTAAGAAAGTAAGTGTTATCATCAATTTAAGAGTACGAGAACGCAAGTATAAGGATCATATAAATCTCCCACTATGAGCCTTCCAGTGCAAGTTAAAGATGCTGATGATCGCAGTTATTAATTAACGTTACTTGAGCAGTAACGAAAGGAAAGCCTGAAAACTTCAGACTTGAAATTTTCAGGCTTTCCTGTTGTTACTGCTCAAGTAACGTTAACTAATAACTGCGATCATCAGCATCCTAACTTGATTCTCTCCGCAGTTGAAATATATATGGTTTTCATATATTAACTTCGTCAGATGAGCCTTCAGTCCCGAAACAGTTTCCAGGTTTGGCGCAGTGGGGTCGCCTGCCACCAAAGAGGCCACAGTTCGATGGCCAGATTCAACAGCATACGCAGGTTGTTTGTTGGCTCTCTACTCTGCTAGGAGAGGTTTTTCTTAATGCACGTCCAATTGCAACGCACAAAATGCCGGAAGATGCTCGTGAGAGACTACTACTACTACTATACTACAAGGTATCTTACCATTTTCATATCAACCGTTGGACTGGACGGCGCAATAAACTGGCCACTGTAGGTCTGATGAAAATAATGCGTGCCATCAGGCGCCACTGTGAAGTTAACCACATTATTATACACAACGGACGGCGAACCGCTTCCCACCGTCTGGACCCACTGTGGATTAAAGTAATACTGACCAAAATAAGAATGCTGCGGAAAATGGCTCATTGCGTCGCTCTCCCTGGTTTTGTCGAAGATACGTTGGTTATACGTCGATACGCAATCGAAAGATTGTTTGCTCGCATCACAGTTGAGTCGTATCAAAGAGCGCGCGCAAGGCGAATAACGTTATTTGCGCGTGCTTACCAGGGGCGGATCCAGAAATTCCCGAAAGAGCGGCCCGAAGAAATTGCAGCGAGAGCGCCCCCACCCCTCCCCCCCCCCCCAATGCCCTCTGACCGAAAAATCATTTGTGTCCAGTCTTCCTCGTCATTTCATAAAATAGAACAACGCCTGTTTAATTAACGTGTCGCTCGGAGTTTTGAAAAGCAATGAGCTTTTTGTCATAATTTTTCATATTTGACACGCATTAAGGCCTGGCCAAACGCTCGCAACATTTCAAAGCAACATCTTGCAACATTGTTGCATGATGTTGCGACATGTGCTGAACGGAGTGGCCAAACGCACGCAACATTTTCATGTGCCCCATGGCCCTGGCGCGCAAGAGGTGGACCTGACGCGCATGCCTTAGCGCAAAAATGTTGCGTGAACGTGGCCAAACGAGTAAAACATCATGCAACATCCAAAATGTTGCACGAAAAATTTGATCCAACGTCATCCAACATGTTGCAACATATCGCATCAGGGTGGCCAAACGTATGCAACATGTTGTGCCCAACAACGTTGCAAGATGTTGCGAGCATTTGCCCAGGCCTTTATATATTCAGTTTTTCATACGTGATGTATACCTATCAAGGCAAAATGTATTTGAAATAAAAAAAGCTCTGAAACTGAACTAATCATCATCTAAAGTAAAACCGCCTGATGCACACTGTACCACTTGGAATTCGGTTAGTTACGGAAGCTCTTTAAAAAAAGGGGAAAAAACAGAGGGGGCCTAAATCCGCCCCTGCTTACAAGGAAATGCGCGGAGGATAAGAGACCTTAATCAAGCACAAGATGTACGTTTTCGACTGAACCACGGACGTCAGCCGAAAGTGAGCTGTTTTTCCCGTTTAACTTGTCTTGACTCGACACTACCAAATTGAGACTGCTGCTACTAGCTTGTCCCTTTGTTAACTTTTAATTTGAAATATATTGGTTTCTTTTGGCAGTACAGATTTTTATTTCAGTTTAACTTCAAAGCCAGAATAAACGCGATTCTTCCACACGAAAGGCTTTCTTTTCTGCCCCGTTCTCGACTCTTTAATTATGCAGCTTGAAACTACTTTTGTTAAGATAGCTCCTGATTCGTTTTTGTCTTTTTTCACTCCGACCGACCCAGAATTAGTAAACGCATTCGGGGACTCACAAGAGATGTTTAGTTTAGACGTTTAAGCCCGCTTTACACTAGCACAATAATCTGGCAAGGCACTCCGAAATCTCGGTACCGTACCTACACAGTCTGTGACAAAATTCGTTGGAACAGTAAAGGAATATACAGATCTGAAGCTTTCGCGGCTTACTCTCTCCTGACAATGTTGTTTTAACGCGAGTCTCTGAGTCCATTTGTCAAAAGAACATTGTTGGAGGGCAAGGTATCGTAAAGTGTTTCAACAATTTTGTCCCAGACTGTAGGTTTTTCGGGTATGACACGGTAACTTTTTCGTGTGTAAACAGAATAAACAGAAGGCATGGATAATAGGCCCCCGTGCCAGACATTATAGGGGTGCCCAGCACATCTCTGGAGGGGTGCTCGGCACTCCAAATATTGCATGGTGCAGTGCCGACTTCGTGGGTGTGTAAAAGGGGTTTCAGGAACAATTAGTCCGGGGCTCAAGCTCCCTGATGCTTTGCGTCACAACCCGGCAAAACGTCACAACAGAGAGGAAATGATCTGTGCGCGCAACTTAACGCTCCAACACATGAGCATCATTTAACGGTTGGATAGACCTCTACGCAGTTGTTCAATTTGGAGTGACTGACCAAGAATCGAGTGTCACCAAAGAATGTTCCCATACATTGTAAAAAAGATTGATATCAATTAACACTCTGCGTTAGACAACGTTTCAACCTCGCACCTAGAGTCCGCAGGCTCTTTTGGCTAGCGAGGACTCTGTGGATACGAGATTGCATCATCATCAAACATAAGTTGGACCCAAACCCTTACAAAAAAATGAAAGTATGAGAAAAGTAGAGGCACGAGAATGAATGTTCGTTTCCTTCCCAATAGACCATTTTCGAATTCTCACGGACGGAGGCTAATGTGGGCAAATAAATTTGTGTGTGAAACGATTTACCACATTAGTTTCCATTTCACGTTAGATCCAGTCCAGCCGTGAGAATTCGAAAATGCCCTATTGGAAATACGTCCAAAATTGAACACCTCTACTTCCATCGGCATTCCTCAAAATTATTTTTAAGTGCTACTACGATCAAAATTTTCTCTCTTGAATTTTTAGGTTTGTCATATAGAATACCAGGAAAGATTAAAAACCCCGTTTACCGTTTGGAAATATCTGCATTGGTTCCGGAGATATTTAAGTTTAAATATTGTGTAAAATATGCAAATGAGAAGACAGATGACGTCATTCCCTCAACCCAATATAACATCAAGTATATAAATAGCGCTATCTCGGTCAATTTGCAGCAGAGACAATTGAAACTTGGTGAGCTAGTAGTTCTGCAGGCAACGCACCTACGACAATAAAAAATTGGTTCCCATGGCAACTCACTCTTTCCAGCTGCAGTCCCCTTCAACTTGATTTCAATATTTTTGATCTTAAGCCAGAAAAACATTTCACAAGGCCACAAACGCGACATAACATCTTTATATGCTTGCAGGATCATACAGATCAGGCACCATTGCCAAATATCAAAATAAAACGCCAAAGGTGGCCTGCAAAGCGTTTAATATCAGTATGTTGCCATGGTAACAAAAAAATGGTGTGCTCATATTGTGGAGCACATCTTAACCTGCGATCATGACCTCCCTCGCTACTTATCATCTTGGGGAAGGAGGGCATGATACATTTCCTTGAACAGGAATGCTGTTTAGAATCTGTTTACAGATTTCAAATTTTTTTTCAAAAATCTTTAAAGGAAGAGCAGAGAGAATGCATCCGAAGAATGGTTTGTCTGAAAGAAGACATTGTAGTTGTACTTCTTACACGATTTACAGTCCCGAACATTCTAGAAAAAAATGCATCGTTCCACTTCCACCGACTGGAAAATGTTTCA
>NC_090874.1:5014980-5039980 GCF_036669935.1 Montipora foliosa
GAACGGGGACCATTTTTCCCTAAACTTCGTGTACGTATTAAAGACAACAACAGCTCACAACATGGTAAGTTTTATCGATTTTTATTTCCATTTTCTAGCAAATTTTCAGACCTAAACGTCGCCTCATATGTTCTCTATATTTACCAACACACAGTGAGCCTGGGTTACCTGTGTTTCAATGTCCTCCGTTTCACAATCCAAGGTGTTTTGTGATTGAGGGAGAAAGAATAGGACATCTGCACGACCTTGGTGGCAATTCTGCGTTTGTGGACGGGCGAATTTTATGCAAATTCCAGTGCCGTGAAATTCGAGTCAATTCATCTTGATTTAATAAAGAGAAACAAAACCTGAGACAGTCAACGTGAAGTAGATTGTTGTCGTCAAATTGGCCTGAATCTCTCAATTCTCAGTTAAAAAATTAAATCCACCAGTCGGTGTCTTATTTACGCAAAAATGACCACCAAGCCTCAATTCTCTGATTTGAAACCGAACGACCGTACATGAAACTGTTCATTTCACTGAGAGCATCACAAGAGGTACGACGAAGGAAACGCTGAATAGCTGCGACGTGCCTGTTTTCTGTCCCCTATCGCCTTGCAAAATAGTTGGCGCGCCTCCGATCTGCCGCGTACAGGATAGATAACAGCTTGCTATTAGCCTTGGGTCATTGTTAGTCTGGCCAACCTTAAGCCCGAGAATACGACGGCTATAACCATCAATAGCACTATGAATGGCAAATCCAAAGGGTTTTACTTTGTCGAAGCCATCCAGGTGCCACATGTAGTTTGGACCCTGAACGGAATACTGTCCGTCTCCGAAATACCCGTCTTGAAGGCAAAAACACAAGTTCTGGGTCAAGGTATTTTCTGATGACTCGTACTGTTTCCCTTTTCACCACCATGCAGTGATCTGTTAGAAGCCTTTGGTGCATTTGACGATATCCAATGGAATGGCTACTACCAGAGACTTCGCTTCCCATAGCATTTTTGACATCATGCAAACAGGTAAATCTCTTCCTTCGACAAAGACCTTTGCACCTAAGAACTCTCTTGAGTTGTCGTAGACTAATACAAACACCATGAAAACGAGCCAGAAAAGAAAAAATATCTGTGCAGACTAGGCCAAGACCGAATACATAGCTATGAGATCATCTCGGTTGTCTGGCGACTCGAGAGCAGATGGAAAGTAATCTTGGCACGAGAAGGGATGGAGGAGAAGGAAACAGGTTCCACCAATTATAACTGTAATTGTTAAACCTGCCATTTGGGCGTTACCTGTTTTGTGAACACTGATGATACTCAAGCTTAACGCACTGAGTCCTAAGCACTTGATAACAGGAGCCCAAGGAAGCATTGTCTCGACAGCAGGAAACCAGAAAAAAAAAAAAAGAACACACAAAAAAAAAGAGACGCGAATTGCAAAATATTTGCGACTAGTTGAAAAGAAAAAAGTCGCATGGTGGAAAAAAAAGTCGCGAGCTGAAAAAAGAACTCGCGATTAGGAAAAAGAAGTCGCGAATTGAAAAAAAAAGTCACGAGTTAGAAAAAAGTATCATGTCCCTTCCAGGCCGCCGTACTTTTGACAGGTGGGGAGCAGTCGACTCGATAAGAAATTGTAGGAAATAGACCACATTCGTATTCTCGGTATTGCACTGGAGCTACCTTGCAATGGAGGCTAATGCTGGGAATCTTTTCAAATGCAAATACTTTTTAATATATTCCCCCGCATTAGCCTCCATTGCAAGCTAGTTCCAGTCCAAGACTGAGAATACGAATGGTATCAGGTGTACCGCGTACCCGTTCGTGTCCTAAAGAAAAGTACGCCTGATCGCAGATTAACCAACATATACTAGAATCTTACTGCAAAGAATCAAGTATTTCTGATACAAATTGGCTGAGATATCTTTCTTCAGCATATTTGATCAAAATTTGGTTGAGCTTATGGCGTCATCACTTAGCTAATTTGCATCATTTAAAAATTTGAATACAGCAACATTCCGAAAATACAAGCCCCGGGGCTTATATTTGTCGAGGGGCTTATATATCCGAAGGGGCTTATCTACGGAGGGAAACTTGCGTTTCCAAATCTACCGTTTTTGCTTTGTTTTACTTTGTATTTGAGGGCTTAGATGGGGAAGATGCAAATTTCGTCACCGTAGCACTTTAAGTACTCCACACTTGGTAATAATGAAAAGAAGTCATCGAAACATCATGTAATGTTGTCACAGTTGATTTCTCGTGGCTTGCAAATGGTGAGTACTTTTCGCAATTTTTTTTCTAGTTAAGTAGACCTGTTAGGGGTACCAAACTGCTATCAAAGATGAACGTGAATATCAAATGAGTATGTGGTAAATTGACCACCATAAAGAAATTCAGAAGCTAACGTTCCAACCATAAGCCGACGCTCGAACTTCTTTACGGTAGTCGTTTCTTATACCACATCAACTCAGTTGAAAAACCGATTTCTGTTTCACTCCCTCAGCATCAGTTTCTTTAATTAAAAGCTAAACCTCATTAACTTAAAGGGTTCACGACACAAGCCTTCGGAGATGAATCAAATTCAATTTTAATTACAGAGCACGGACGTTGTTATTTGACAAACAGATCAGCACAAGGAGCAAGACGAAGCAGAAGTGTTATTCCAAACTAGAACATCCCTTACAATTTCGACAAAATAGAATCTTACATAAAAATACACGTTTAGACTCTGCAAGCCCAGAGTCCAATCTTACAACCCCCTTACCCCCCCCCCCCCCCCCAACTCTACTGTTTTTCAACGAACTCTCTCGCGGTGAAATTGCCACTAGTTGTTCAAGTTCGTTTCTATACTTGGAAATTCTTCGTTCCTTTTTTCTACCGACGTTCACAAAAAAGAGAAAAACAATTAGACGCGTTTATCGAAAGAAATTAAAGCACCGCGTTTTTAATCGTTGAAAATTTACTATACGAAAATGTTTATCAACCTAAGGAAACCTAAATGATTACTCCTTGCCTCCACTAATGTCCAGCTTGGAACTCGTGGAGGAGATCAGTACAACACATGTATTGACTGGCAGAATGTGCTTGTTTGGGAGTTTATGTCGATACGTTCTTAATTTCCGCTGCATATAAATAAAATGGGCTCGTATGAGATATGTGAAGAAAAAAGAATTTTTGTTGACAAACCCTACTGTCTCAACACCGGTCAGGGCCTGCGTATAAACGCTGAAATAATTTGTCAACAACCTTCTTTTTTTAAATTCTGGTTTATCATTGTACCTATCATGTATCCAATACCTCGCCCTTCTGCTAAAACAAAAGGCGTGTGAACGAATCGTTTAAAATGTAATAATTCCCCACTAAAGCCATGTGAGACAATCGTTTCTCGAGTTCTAATTATCACAAAGACAGGATTCCTTATTATTCATTCAAAATATAGCTTTTGATCGGCAATCTCAGCTGGTAGTTGACAAAACCTCATTCTACGAAAAAATTTGCAAGGAGTGCCTCCTTGTATCTGAACTTTGAGCTTTGAAAACAGCTGAGACTGTAATATAGGAGGTATTTCTATTCAGCTTAGCAAATACAGTGAATGAATAATAAATGAAATTCGACAAGGGTACATTACAGATAATAGGCCTTTTGCAACTAACGATCACATGGTACAAAATCCGCCATGCTGGAGGGCAAGCTCATTATTATTCCCCCACTGGGACATTAAAACAAAGAGACCTGAACCAGTCAGGCTTGACTTGCCTTTGTTTTAATATCCCAGTGGGGGAATAATAATGAGCTTGCCCTCCAGCATGGCGGATTTTGTACCATGTGATCGTTAGTTGCAAAAGACCTCTTGAGCAGATGCCAGACGACGTTATAATGCCTTTTCCCTCGTCTGGCAACTCTCTCCACGATCTGCTATCAAGTCTTCCAATCCTATTCAACTTCACTCAACGAAAATTGGTAAGTGACAATACAATAAAATGTTCATTGATAAAAAGAAAGTCATCAGTGATTCTGCTGACCGTGATTTAACTCTGGAAGCGGATTTATCCCACAGCACATTTTTTCAACAGCGTGAGAAAATTCACCCACATCCCCATAGGCCATTTGTAGTTCCATGCGCAGTGACACCAGACAACCTGCTTACAAATGCTAATCTTACGCTAAATAGTCTTAATTTACATGCGAAAAGCACTGAGGTTCGTACTACAAGAAGGCCAAACTTTTCCGCAATTATTCAAGATGGCGGCGCCCGGGAAATTTGAAAACCAAAACAAGCGTCTTTGAAATTCATATATTTTGGATACTTTCATTGGAAAAAATTGTTTTAGTGGACGTTCCCTTTAAATTGAAGACCAATTGAGGCAATTCTGGATTAATGGCAATTTATTTACCGGTCAAAGATGACCTTGGTCTCAAATTTTCTACTAGACTTTTATTTTCCTCAAAAATGTCATTTAAAGGTATTTTCAACGGCCAAAATTGGTTGCCTTGGTTGTTCTCACCGCTTGGAGTTAATTAATGGAGCTTTCAAACAACCAGGGCCCAGGTAGATGCATGCAATATTAAAAATGGCCTATTCACATGGATTGCTTTCTGGCTTCTCACCCCTCTCTGCTCGTTTATTATTAAAATAGAAATAAAGCGTTTTCTACAAGCTAAAATGATCTCTCAATTTTAAAACGATAAGAAAATCTATTCTAAACCAACACGTGTACATTTGCCACTGGTTCCACTGGTGCTGGCTTCTTTGCCATAATCCTTTTGGTCCTCCTCAGCGTGGTTTGGCAAGGTCTTGTGCCTCGTGACTACGTGGTCACAGCAAACATAAATACTATTTGCTAATTCAGTAATTTGACCCGAAGAATGGGCTCTGCAATAAGAGTTTGGACACTCAGAACACAGAATGTTTGCCCACTTGCCACAGTCGTCACAGAAATGCCACGGACAGATCCACTTCCCACGAGTGTCCACGTCCCCTCCAAGACAACCTTTATGGTAGCACTTTTTACAGCCTACCTTGTCGCACATCAGAAGTTCACCGCCATCACCACAGATAAAACATTCGTCCTCATGAACTAAAAAGCGTTAGAAACTAACATTAGATTTACCCCTTGTAAAAGAGTAATTCCCACAATCACCATGTTTAAATTACAGAATGCACTGAGCCAGACCTAACCCTCCTTGATCTTGCTATTAGAAGCTTCACAGGCCAGTTTTGAATGAAAGGCAAGAAAGCTCATTGTACTAAAAAAGCTCTTTTTATTGAAGTGGGATTTTTTCCTTGTGGTTTTATTTCCATGAAGAGTAAAAAAGTTTACAAGAAACTACGGCACTAACAAGTTACTGGTTTTACATGGGTTTTCAAAGTCCAACTTGAAAATTTATGCTCTCACACAACTAGTTTAAAATGATTTAGATTCGTTTGCGCACTTCCATTACAATTCAAGCTTTAAAATTAACTAAAATTAAAATAAAAACCAACATTAAGGTGACCAAATACAAGTCAAGTGTCTTAATATTATTCTGCTTACAACACAAGTTTTATGTGGCAAAAAGCACACCTTGTTTAGGCACTATTGCTTATGGTCAAACCAGGCTGAAGAGGGGAGTAAGTCCACGGTAATGCACTATTCAGAGGTGATGTGCCAGTGAGCTTTAACGCCTGGTCAGTGGTATTACAACTTGAGCCAAGTTCATTAGTGACTTCATGTTGAACGGCAGGAAGAGGAGGGGGACGCTTGCGATGCTCGATGGAAACTGGCAAATCTGAAGGCAAACAAGATATGTTTGCCTTAGTTCAAGAAAGTTCAGATTTGTATGCTTTAAATTAGACGCTATGAATAGGTGAAGGGCTCAATAAATTATTCTTTTGTCTACATGCTCACTATTTGAGATACCCTTTTAAACATGAACAAAAAGGAAATGTCACTAATTAGTGGTCTATCGCTGTTTAAAAGTTGGGAGAAAAATAATATTTTAAAGTAAAATTTAACTCTTAAAAGAACCCTTTCCAGCATTACTTTTTAAGCTTCTGCAAACAAATTTATTTACATTTATATGAAAAAATTAATGATTAGCTTCAGATTTTTAGTCTGCATATCCTATCTACACCTAACGTTTAACTTCCTGGTGTTTTTAAACCTTCGTAAAGTAGGTATTTGTTTTATCGAGAGGTTACCAAAATGCAGAGGTTACATACAAGGTAAAACAAACGAACTTAGAGACTGTATAAATTAATTTTATGCAACACTTAATAGCAGAAAAAGGGGAACGTTTAGGCATGCATGTCCACAGCCCTTCAACAAAAGTTATAAGTTTTTCGATGAGGATAATATCACCAGCCTTGGACATTTTTTTGCCATTTCTATCTCAAAATTTTCTTACTTTGAAAACTGTATTCGATTTACAAATAAGTAAGGCAGCATTTACATGAACATATTTTCATTTGTAAGCTCATTGCTTTTGATGTCGTCGGGCTTTTCGTGTATAGCGTACATGACACACCAAACAAGATCACCACTGAAACTACTAGGTTGTTTTGAAACACTGCCCAAAGTGGAAAGTTTCAAAAGCCATTCCATTTCATCTGTCATGTAAACTGCAGAACCACATCAATGATAGTTTTTCAAAATCTGGTTACTATTTGGGCAAGAAATTGCCTTGCTCTAGAAGATTTAGCATGGTGAAACCACACAGTGTATTTTAACAACTCATCACCAACAAAATGCAATTCTTTCTGGTCACACAAAATCCAGAAATAGATTGTGTGTCCGACAACTTTTAAACACCATTCCATACTGCATTTGTCAAGTAATTGTGCCAGCATGCAAAATCAGCATGACAGTAAAACCTTAAAACCTTCCAAACCACATTGTTCTCAACACTGTTTCAACCTCATGAAACTGTAAGGATTTGAAAATGACTCTGCATAACTGCTGCTTA
Source organism: Montipora foliosa (assembly GCF_036669935.1). Lineage (NCBI taxonomy): Eukaryota > Metazoa > Cnidaria > Anthozoa > Scleractinia > Acroporidae > Montipora > Montipora foliosa. The sequence goes on from NC_090874.1 coordinate 5,021,904, forward strand.
AGCAAGGGGCCTGATCTATTTCGGATTTCACATTATAAACTGTTTCAACATGGAATAATTATTATTCTTTTGAACAGTCAAATGAAAACAATTTATCAAATTGGGGGCAGACCTATGAATTGCACTAGTTTGGTCCTATTGTAGGATAAATGGCTGCCAGCTGGAATTCTTTTACGGCTTGTGCATCAAAACAGTTTCCCTTTTTCAACAGAATTCAACCAATTACCAAAACAAACACGGCCCATTAATCTGTTCTGCCACCGTGATTGATGACAGTGTGAAACCAAATCATTAGTTTTGAAGTGGTGGAAGACGCACCACCACCGCTGACAACAACATAATAATTAAAAAAGTAAATAATTAATTTCTTTTTCGTGATCCTCTTCACTTTACCAGCCCAATAATATTGTAATGTCACCACATGACATACCTTCTTTCACAATGATCTTTTTTATCCTCTTCTTTTTCCTCTTGTCTCCAGTCTTCCGGGCTTTGTCTTCTTGGATCTGATTCTTAGGTCTCACTCCAAGGAAACTGCTACAATTCTTTGCTCCACAGTGACACTTCTTCTTCTCGTTACCTTTCGAAATTCATGAAGTAAGTAAGCAAGCTTTCAAATGCCTTGAGGACCTTCCCTGGAGGAGGCAGCCCAGATAAGTGAATAGGGCATTGTACCAGTAACCCACAGTTAACCAGTGTTAAAGTTCACTTAAGCTCAGAACTACACATAATTAGAATCAAAATCGATCTTGATATCCAACACAGTGTTCCCATTGGACTAAACATCTGTCAACTATTTCCAACAGTGAGACAAATGTTAGGGCTTGCTTAATGTTTTGGTTAGGGTAACTGCAGTTACTCATCTTCACTAAGGGATGGTACAGAATATGAAAGACAGTAGTGTGGGTATAGTTTGCATGCTGGGATTTTCAAACTTTTTTTAAGAACAATATACCAGTACATTATTTTCACCAGTTGTTTCACTGGCCTTGAGAAAAGGAAGCAACTGATTAAGTAAAGAAAAAAACCACTTTCCAGCAGAATCATCAAATAATAAAATCAAAAACCTCTCAAAGAAAAAAAACACCATCTTTGCAGGAAGATATACTAATCTTTTGAATTTGATTCAGCCTCTCTAACCATCAATTTTTTCTTATGAAAATCATTTTTACCTGACAAATTGAAAGTTTGAACACAATTATTAATCATTTGTCGGGTTTTGAAACCAAGAGAGAAATACTCTACCTACTCCACCTCCCCCTAATTGTCATCGTCATCAAAATTGACTTCCAGCTACTTGCTACATAGGCCCTTACCATGAATATGTGCTCAGAGGATACATCTTTTTTTGTGAGGGCATATAATTGCACATTGACCTACCTTCATTGTAGCTTAAACACCCATAACGAAACTCATCAACACATTGTTTCATCAGGAATCTCTCGATGACAAAAAGGTTCATAAAACATCATCCACAATTTCGATAGTACTACCCAGTAAAAATCTAGATATTCATACATAACCCTGGAATTTACCTCCTTTTAATTAAAAAACCAAACCCTTACCCAAACAATCAAGCTGATAATCAAATGTCAGTTCTTCCCCTGCCATTATTTCTCGTGAGGCAAAAAGTCCCACCCGAACTTCTCCGTTCACAGTCCATTTTTGAGTCTCGCAGTTTGGATCACAACTGTGATTCATAAAGCGTGAAAGATTTCCCATTGGGCCAGCATCAATTATGCAATCTTTGTCTATTGTCAGCATATAGTAGTTGGTGATATCCTCGCCTTTCTGTACGCGTTCTTGACATGTGGCCTCATCAATAAGCTCTCCAACATATTCAATAACAAACTGGCCCTTCTTCACATCTAAAATAAAAGGAAATAATACAAACAAACTATTGTGTAAAATTCCTATTTTTGTGGAGATGACAGCTGACAGTCATACATGTAGTATACCAGTGACATGTTCAAATTAAATTGCAGAATAGGCCATTTTACAGCTGTTTGCTCAGTGACCTTGAATTGATAGACCTCACTGCTTTTATCATGTAAATTGTGTTCTTGTAATGGGCCTTATTCACGATAGCCGCCATGTTGGTTTTCAAATTGTCATGCAAATTAGCCATGGGTTATGCTGGGGGGCAAACATTGGAAAAAAAGGCAAATTGCGGAAAATCGGCTTGTCAAAATATTGAAATAACATTGCTAGAAGTACATTTTAGAATTTAGAATTAAGTACCTTTTATAGTAATTTTAAATCTTTGATTCCCTTTGACATTTTGAATTTCTACTTCATTATCTGCTCATTAACTTTTTCACTTAAAAAAACATCGAAGTAACTTGGGTAATCATTCCATTTTACTACTTAGGTGATAAACATTCAATGAATGTGAAACAAATCATCTGTGTGGCTAAGATGTTCGTGATAACCTCTAGAACTTGTGTTGTTTGCCCCCTGAGAAGTGTGTAGCTAATTTGCATGATAGTAGCAAATCCAACAAGGCAGGCATCGTGAATAAGGTCTATTGTAATAAGTCTACATTAATGGGGACATGAGTGAGACAGAGAGTGAGTGAGTGATTAACCCATTGACTCCTGGGGGTTCCCCATTGACGAGTAAAATCGTCTGGTGCTAGACAGAGTAAAATACTAAGTATGGACGGTTCAGGCTACAATTGTAGCTTGGGAGTCAAAGGTTTACATAAGAAAAGCACAGAGGTTTTGTAACAAAACAGGGTCACCGGCAGCCTAGCTTCCATTCTTAGGCCAGGTAACTTAGCTACAACTGTAAAAGGGTCAATTGTCATTCTGCAATATTTTAACCCATTGACTCCTGGGAGCGAGACTTCACAGATTTTACTCCTCTAATGCCAGACAATTTTACTCGTCAACTGGGTGCGTCCTAAGGAGCCAATGCGATAAAGAGGACAGTTTTTGAGTGGACTTAGAAGTCAACCCTTTAACCCCCAAAGAGGCCCTATTGACGAGTAAAATCATCTGGGGTTAGGCAGAGTAAAATCTGTAAGCATCAATGTTTAGTGGGAAAGGGTTTAAGGTCTATCAACTCAAAAAACTCTTTCCACTCAACAGTTCCCTACACTTGTCTAAAACTAAATCTTTTGGTTTGCTAAACTCTCTCCTTCAGAGTCAATGTTTTAGAGGGTCCTGAAGAGTGGAAAAACTGGTTGTGATGTGGTCTACGACTGCACAAGGAAGAGAAATGGGTGTGGCCCACCTGTACAAGTGCAAACAGGGCACCTTTAACGATGCACAAGAAATCCATTAACCCATTGGCCCCTGGGAGTGAGACTTAACAGATTTTACTCTAACGCCAGAGCATTTTACTCATCAACAGGAGGCCTCCTGGGCAGCCTGCAGAGTCAATGGGTTAAAGTTATGTGAAGTACCGAAACGCTTCAATTGGCATGGGAAGTCAAATTAGCTGTGTTCTATTTGACCAAAGAATGAGGTTTGATGCTCCATCTAAACCTACATGTAGAGTTAAAGAATATTAAAGAGTTTCCTTAAAGACAAATCTCTCTAACAGTAAATACTGGTAGCCCATTTACTCTATGAGACAATTGAAATTTCCCAATCAACTTCTTTCAATCCATTGGTTTGAATGAAAGTCTATTTGAAGTGCGGGACAAAATTCTAAGTAATCCTTGCATTGAGTCCTTCGTGGGAACGAAGGAGTCCTGCCCAATAAACTGCCCTGCTCCCAACTTGGTTGGTAGGGAATATTATTGCTCCAGATGTCATGGATTGTCCCACTGGAGCCACCTGAAGTTTTCAGGTGCCTATAAGAGAAACTTGCTTAAAGGCCCACCGTAAACCAACAGGCAGTGCATGCTATGGAACAATTTTCATATACGAAAATCCAGCCAAAGCTGAAATTCATCCAATCAGATTGCTACAATAAGCAATGCGAATTTCCATAACAAAAACAAACGGTTAAAAAGCCTGTCGGTTGAAGGTGGGCCTTGAAATGGTCCAGGTAGGTGCAAGGATTACTTTTCTTTTTCATCATTGGTTTGAATGTTGCAAATAGCTCACCTTCTTTGCATTTTAACCCCCAGCCACGATGTAATGTTCTGAAAGGTTCACAAGCTACATACTGCCTTTTCTGAAACCGTTGATTGTGACAGTTTTCCTTTGCTGGGCATCTCTGTGGGTAGCACTCAAACTGAAGCATGCGGTTCAAACAGTTTGACTCAGGCCCGCAAGGATTTTCACTGTCAGGCAAACAGTCACACACAGGAAGCTCAGAGGGATCAATCAGGATGCGTATGGCTGTTGTGCACTTGTTTACCTTTCATGGAAAAAAATGGTAATTAACAAATGCACTGCTACGTGGAGGATGGGTGTATGTAATAATATCCACTGGCTTTTAGTTTAAGTAACCAGCCCTAGACTGAAAAACACCCCCATGGGGGAAGGGGAAGGGGAAGGGTCATCCATCAAGATACTGGAATAAAGCTACAAATCTGCCTCCATGCCAAGCACTGCCCATGAAAGAGTCTCTTTGTTTTCAAAACCCTTCATAACAGTCAATGCTGGTTCGAGTATTGAAAGGAATAACCGTCCACCTTATCAGAATGATTTTTGGGCAATAATTTTGTCAAAAAAGAAGAATTTGGATGACTGAGTTCCCGCTATTGTTTTACACAATGATGTCAATCCCATATGCTGACCAAGCAATAGGAACTGATGGAACTAAGTGCCATCATCTGGCTTCAAGTCAAGTTGGTGTGTGTGCAGTGAAACATGAATGGGTGATTTAGTTGTTTGCAGGTGTAATGCAAGTTGAATGAATGGATGTAAGCATAGACTGCAAAGAGTGCAAAAGCTGTAACATGTTTTTTGTCCTTGAAGCAAGCTTCAAAACATTTCTTACTGTTTGCTTTTACTCCCGAGGCTGCATGCCTCTGCCATAGGAAATGCAGGTAATGGTTCAGAGGAGGGAAATACTATTCACTGTCATTCTCTGGATCCTATCTTAAACTTTGTTGTAATCTATTTTGTTTGTCTACAAATGGAAGTGAAATTACAAGTATTAACATAAAAAAAGGAATAATTGAATGCAAGTCAAAAGGGATATGAATCTCGGCTATCTACATAATTATATCTATGCCTGCCTGTCAGCTAGTCTTAAAGACCGAATGCATAAAAATGCCGGCCAAAAATGTATTCTTATTTTTGCTTACGTGCTAATTCGACTCGCTAACCTCGCTTTCAAGCAACAATTCTTTTCTATTTGTCCATGCAAACGAGGCTAGTGACTCTACATGTAATTAGCATAATTATGAACAAAAGAATATTTTTTTGGCTGCTATTTATGCATTCGGTCGATGAACCCTTTTTTCTCAAGTTGTACTAAAGTTAAAGCTCCTACATGGAGCCTTTTTCTAGTTCAATTAACCCTTTGATGCCCAAACCAGCCTAAACTGGCCAGACTTAGTATCTCACTCTGTCTAACGCCAGACGATTTTACCTGTCAATGGGGAACCCCTGGGAGTCAATGGGTTACCTAGGTCAACCAAGTTTTGCAGCTGCGCATTTTGTCATATTTTAGCCAAAGAAAGTAACTACACTTGATCAAAACAAAGTCATTTCAACAACCAGTTAATTTGCTTGCTATCCTGTCCTCAATGAAACCTCCGAATTTACAATATAATTATGGCCTGAGACGAGTAAAGGGGAAGAATGCCAGGTATATATTTCACTACCACTGTGGAACTAGGTCAGTAGGTGGTATTTACACCAAGGGTAAGTGGAAAACTGGGTGAGAGCTGACCCATAAAAAGACTACACGAGAGCTTTTCATGGGTCTACTGCTTATTGGGCAGGTGGTCTTAAAATGTAGTTTTCCATCAGGCTCTATTCTAATTTTCTGACCTTTATGTGTTTGTATGGAGCCGGCTTCTTTGACATTTTTTGAAGATCTTGCTCTGCTTTGTTTTCCTGTGCTGTCCTCCATTCAGCATACTTCTCTTTTGCCTCAGCAAGAGCTGGACACAAACACCAGTGAAAAGTTAATATAATTAAAGTTCAAATAACATACCATAAACACTGGTAGATAAGCTGCAACCTGAGTTTACAAGCTCTGCATCACCTTATATCGATCATTCCATTTGCGGGCCACAGAAGAACAAATAAACATTACAGCCCTTCAAACTGTATAATTATATACAGAATAATGTCGCTTTGTTTGTGAACTTTTCCCCAGCATTTTTTTAATTGAAAGCTTGCTAAATATTGAAAGCTCCTTGAGTGGATTTTTGTTTGTTCATGCACTTTGCTCTGTAACCAGGTATTTTGTTACAGGAAAAAAAAAACGGCTTTGCTTGTGAAAGGGAGGTCAATAATTTCTTTGACATATTTCCAGTCAAAATTGTAAACAATGGAGAAACCGTATGCCATTTAAAATGCGAGTTCTCGAAGACTGCCTGATTCTCCCAAGGTTGACTGATCTCCGTGAAAGTGACATGCCACTGGCACACAAAAAAAAACAGAAACCAGTTATCATAATTTTATGCAAAATCTGTTGCTGTTTACCTTATTATACGTACTGGCCAGAGGAATAGCAGCACCTAGAAGCACGTAAAATGCATGCAACATTGCAGATTTACACGCAAAATACAAGTGCATTATCCCCGCATAATTTGCTTGCTGTGCAGATTGAGTAATCACACGTGGCAGAAAAGGCAAAATTCAACGTATGAAAGGCTTGTTTTGCATGACAAGATTTCTGGGTGTTTTTCGGAATAGTTTAATACCTTTAAAATCGCAAAATAATGTAACATGAAAAAAAAAATTCCTCTAATTAAAGAGAAAACTCCACCGTATTTCGATGATGAAATTAGACTCTCCATGAAGATTAGACTTGCTCAAGTCACCCTCGCGAAACTCTTCGATTCGAGCAAGGCGAGAGACTGCCAAACTACAACCAGTCATGATAAAACGCAGATTATATATGCAGATTGAGTACTTTTTCACTTGGTAACCAGGAAACGGGGCTCTTCATCAGTGATGTCCCTTTATTAATTTTGTAAAAATAAAGCCAAACAATGCATTTTGAAACACGTACAGGACCAGAGACGCTTGATGTTCCGTTTTGTAATTACCTAAAGTAAAGAATTCTAGCTACCTTTGGATTGGAGTACAAATTTCCTGTCGTGAGACTGAGCGTATTGGTCTTGGGAGATTGCACATCTTGAGTGATCACATAGCATGACACGTCACATGGAGGTGACGTAAATTTACGTCCTGGTACTGGGCCAAGACTAGCATTTCAGATTTTATGAGTACCAATGAGTACATCTACGATGCGGGAGCATGCGCATAACAAAAACAATTGAATCAATGAATATCAATCCGTGTCGAAGAAATGTAGACGACTGATGGACAGGTTAGGTATGTTCAATAAGAGGCTACCCTCCTACCCCCTCACCTCGGAGACAGCCCAAGCAAAAATTGGGTCACTCCTTGCTGCCAAAAATTGAATTCCCATGGGATGCTCAGCATACTTTACGACTTCAATGAAAAATGACATTGCTCGTGAAACTACACAGAACATGCATCAACATTGCTAATTTTCGCGATGTTGGTTGGAGTATCCATTGAACTGTGTATTTGACTTTCAGGATACCTTGCATTAGAAGCTGAAACACTAAAAAAGCTTGCATATGGTGAAAACAGCGTTGACCATCTTAGGAGCGTTCTTGTTTGAAAAAGAGACAAGTAATAAAGTATACTCAATCAGCATAATCTGCGTTCTTAGGTAAATACAAAAAGAAACATCAAGCGTCTCCTGTGCGTGTTGCAAAATGTATTGTTTGGCTTTATTGTTACAAATAAAGGGACATTACATGTCAACATCAAGCACAAGCCTGCAAATTACACCAGCGTCAGCCATCGGCAATTGTCCGGGAAATTTAAGGTTTTGCTTGGCAAACAATCAGTCTGACTGGGGTCGTCTGTTACAATGCGAAACAAATATGTTTCTTCACTTAAGAAAGCCAAATGCGAAGGTGGTCTCTAATTAATATAATTATGGCCACAATGCATAATGGCTAAGTTTCATTTGCAGCATGCATTTCATGTTGTCTTACTAGTAATGCTAGGCCAAAAATTTTAACACTCCTGCCCATATTCATACAGTTCAGATTTCAAATTCGTGCGAAGTGTTTTCCGAAAACTCATTTACATTGACTTAAATTAAATAACGCTGCAATGTCCTGTGGAATCAACAAGGGTACGGTTCCACAAATGCATGGTTTTTTTTGTTTTTATCAGACTGATAAGATTTTACGACCAGTTTTACAGCGAATTTTTAGGGACTCAAATTACGTTCCTCACTGCAACTTCTGATCAATAACTAAATTAGAAGTTAACATTACGGCCGGTTTACAGTGTAGGTGTCGATGGGTTAATGTAAAAGAAGAAAATTTAATAAGTGAGCTGAATTTAGTAGACAAAATCAACTTTTAATCATAATGGCAGTAAAATGCTTTAGGAAAGTGCGCAAAAATTTAGCCTATCTTAAACAATGATTTTGTTCCAATTTGCTTAAAATAAATACTATGCCTCGAAAAAGATGTCGCATTATTTCCATTCTCCATTGATTTTCTGTCTGTGCTTCACGGCGTGGGAAAATACACGTGCAGGTGAATATTTCAAACATTAATTTTTAATACATTGGTCTGAAGAAACTTCTGAAAACTCGTGGCTTGTATTCATGAGCTTCAATTGGTCACCAAGAAATATCAGAGTACTATTATGCTAGTTGGGTTCAATGAGTCGCCTATCATATGTAAACCTGGTGAATGTTCCAAGGAATTTCGTGTTTTTGACAAAGTGTTCACATTAATTTTTGCCCGAACCCTGTCATGTGTGACCATCGCCTGCGGTTATTTTGATTCTTTATTGATACTTCGTCTGGTGGAGAAGAGCAGTTATTTCCCTGTGGAACTTCAGATATTTGAATGGAATCTTGAGAGATTAAATTTCCTCTGACAGCAACTGAACGATAATACGAATAGCAACAGTGGTGTCTTCCCACATGAATCTTGACTTAATGTTAACTGATTTACTTCATACGACCTTGCATTCAATCACAAAACCCAAGGATTTTAGTGTCAATCAAATAGAAGGCTACCATGTTTTGGCTGCTAATGGATACAGACAATGCAAAAGAGTTGAACCATTTGAAAAAGTTTTTAAAAATTAAAAAAGAAAAATGAGACGAAAATAAGATGCCGTGCAATTTAGAAAGTGGTCTGCTACAGGCATCCCACTTGATAAGTAAGGAATTTTTTTTTTGTCCGATCATGGTGGCTGCATGTCCAGTCAAACCTTGCCCCTGGCCTGGCATATGACAGGCTAATAGCAAAAAAAAAATTACTTGCAGGCTTGAGCACCTTTTTTCTGGTTTTATACCAAATGAAAAAGTACTCAATCTGTACAATCTGTAATCTGCATGATCTGCATTTTAACATGACCACGACTGCCAAACTGTAAATGAAAAGGGAATGACTTTAGAAAATCTCCATGAAGGTAATAAGCCATTTGCACAAAAAAATATGTCTTATTTTCAGATCAATTCTCATTAATTTCCTATAATAAGGTAGTTAACACATACTTTTCAGATTTCATCCCAGATGTTCTCGTAGATAAGCCGCACCCCAAATTTTGGAAAAAAATTTATAGTAAAAAAGTGCAGCTTATCTACTGGTGTTCATGGTACCCTTTAAAATTTTTGCAAAAACTGGGGTTTGCTTTTAGGGGCTTAAAAGCTCAAAACCAAAAAATCGTCTTGAAAACTTGCCTCTTTTGAACACTTTTGCCAGATTTTTGTTGTTGCCAGAATCAGCAGAACCCTTATCTCCCTCCTGATAGCTGAACACACGACCTCTGTGAATCCAGTAATAGTCATGGGACCCAAGAAACTGGACAGGAAACTCCCCAGGCTGATGACGCATGTTTTGGATGTTGGTTGGCACATCACGTGGATTGCAAATCTGTGCTGGCCACCACCTAACAAGAATATTACAAAAAGTAAAAATGGTTTTTTTTAAAATCATGTTGGTATCAAAAAGTCTAGTCATTTGTCTTGGAATAAAACAGACGATGTAAAACCATCCCCTGTTGAGATGAAAGTGAAGCCCATAAACAGTGATATATAACTTTCAGGCTGACCCATAAATCCAACACAAGAGGCTTTTTGCTACATTATGCTGCTGGAACACCAAAATATCCAAGAAGTTAAGCTGCCTCTACATGGAGACCAGGAGCTTCCACTATTGCCAGTCAGCACTTAGACTGCTACCATGACTGTGCAATCCTAGCAACCCAGCCACAAGCCCCCATGCAGCAGCAGCAGCAGCAGCAGTTTGGCGAATATGATTTTCATTATACAGAATGTGTTATGCCAACTAACCGTAACTGTTCACTTTCTGCTTTAAAGTAAGTACACTGTACTACAAGCAATTAATAACTAACAACTCTAAAATCTCCAACAAACTTGGTTCATAAGCAGACAAAAATGACTTCCATTTGGGTGATTGTTACATGATGGATGTACTTGTACAAAGAAATACCTCTGGTCACAAAATGCACTGACTCATGCAGGGAGCCACAAAAACAGGAAAAAAAAAAGGACATTTCCTGCCGCTATTACCAACACATACTTTGCTTCAGGTTGAGTACATTTACCGAGTTTTAAAAGTGGTCCTGTTAAAATGTAGAAATATCTTCTGTATCAAAAATACGTAATGATAAGAATACTACAAGTGATAGGAATACCACTCCTCTAAAATGACACAGACAAGGAAATTTTCACTGAGGTGGCAAGTTGGCTGTCCGTAGTTACAAAATGGCAGAAAAGGTATAATGATGTCTGTGGTGCAATGAGAACAGAAAAGCATTAGAAACGCAGAAGTTCTCTCAGGTCTCGAATATACTTCTTGATGGGTACCGAGCTAAAGCTGAAACAGAATCAATTTCTTATAATTAAAAAAAATGCAGCCCACGTCCTTGCAACACAGTGTCACAAGGCAAAACTCTGTGAACTGCTTGTGTAGCACTATTGTTACAAATTATGTATGGTTCCAGAATATCCATACCCCCACCACAGATAGTAATTTCCAGGGGGTAGGGGGGTTTTATGGGAAACTACTTTTCCAAAGGGTCACGAACCACATACAAAACATTGAAAGCAACATACGATTGACCTGAAGCACAAAAACACACTATCGGACGATGTTTTGAAACAAAAGTCAGTTTTGAGATAAAGTTAATCCTTTTCGCTTCAATGTGTTCGTTTTTCTTTGAGTTAGCTAGCGCTACAATCTCCCAAAGCTAAGAACAATGTGTCTTTCATTTGGGACGGATTCAAAACATTTAAATTGGCGGTCTCAACTGGAATCTTGTCCCCAGACTTCCAGCTTCGTCTCTTTTTCGTCCAACCAACACTTCCCGTTTGTCTCTTTTTCGTCAGACCACCACTTCCGTTCACTTGCGTATCGCTTTTCGCTACCTTCACATGCAGTAAACACATTTTTGATAGGATTCATGTTTTACTGGGGGTAGTAACTCATTGAAAATGCAGTAAGACACAAGTTTCCACCATCTCAACGCTTGCGTGCAACAACATTTTCTTTTTTGTGGGTGGCATTTAGACTACGGACAGGAACCGGGAGTCAAGTTTTCTCTTCTTTGAGTAAACGCAATTGCGTCCTCGGGAAACGATTGTTGAGGTTCAGTTCGTTATGCCAAACTGGAAATTCTAAAACAGGAGTTTCACTACTCATTGGAGGAAGTAAATCGCGCCAAAAACAATAACAGTTGCCCTCTCGATTCCATCCATGGCTCAAAGGCAAGCAACAGTCAGGCTGTGTGTCATTTACCGGCGAGAATGACTGCTGGAGAGTCAGTAAATTTGAAGACTGCACTTAAATCGCCATATCTAAGTTTACAAATATGATGGATTATTTTGGCGTCAATAATATTCTTCGTAAAACAATCGCCTTTGCAACGACGTGTTCATGAAACCTACCGTGTCAACATGTGTGGTCCCTAAATAAGAATCAGCCTGAAGAAACTTACAAAATGTGTAGGCAAAGGAACCTTGTAAGTTTCTGTTTTATTTACTATCATTTTGCGAAGTTGTTTAAGTGAGTGAAATGTTCTCATCGAAGTTTGCACAAAAACGTGAAACAGTCGACATGCAACCCAAATGTTTAAGCTTTGCAAAGTTGATGGCGAAGAACCTAAAAGTTAAGCTGGAAAATGAGCTTAACAAAGTGTTATATTTTTCTAAAAGTTAACCTTAATGTTTACACTGTTGTAATAAAATTCTACCGCAATTACGTAACTAATTCACTTCCCTTTTTATGAGTAAAAAAATTCTGGAAATTCCTGAGGGGAGGGGGGTCATCAAAGACACCCCAGGAATGGAAAATCCTGGGGGGAGGGGGGTGCAAATCAAAAAGTCTTCCGTGGTGGGGGTATGGATATTTTCTGGAGCCACACAATGTCATTTCCTAAAATCATTGTTTAAAAAAATCCTCCCAATTTTTTTCTTTTGAAGCCCCTTGTTTTTCTCACAAACGCCATCAAAATGCTGTAAGTAGCAGGAAGACTAACATGAATTTCGAGTGGCCAGGGGTAGCAGGGTTATATTCATTTAACTAATATATTCCTATTTTTCACGTTGCCATGTTACCACCAATAGCGTAGCTCCTACTCTACTATAAAAACTACACGTAACCCATAATCCCTCGATTCGCTCTGACGAAGGGCTAACGCTCGAAACGTCAGCTTTTAGAATCTCTGTACGGTGGCCAATTTACATCATCAACTCCGTTGATAAACCAAATTTTTGTAAATTACGTTGATAACCCCAACTAGGGCTGTCAATAAGGGCCGGTAACCGGTAAACACCACCAGCTACATTGTACTTTTGTCTAATTTTACCAACAGTCAAGATGAAAATCTTACACTTGTTACATGCAAGTTATCATCAAAGACACTTTCATAACATTCTTTTCCCCGTTTTGAGTGGAACTGATGGCATATTTCACTAAGATTAAACAAGAGAAATCATGACAAAATTGTATGTGCGAATGGTGTGGAACGCCTGGAGCATTTTACTGAATAGTTGCCAGTCTTGCACTTAATCTGACGAAAAAACATGGTGTCCACACCACAGAGAGAACGTTTTTTCTGTCCTCATTCTGGTGAGAAAAACTTGCTTTCATGGCAACTTACATGTACCTTTAATTGTAAGCCTTCTAGTTTCAAATTTATTGACAGCCCTGATTTAACACTTCCTTCCTAAGAGGGACGCAGATTTTACTCTGCCTGACACCAGAAGATTTTACTTGCAAATGGAGGCTGTTTCAGGGGTGAGAGAGTTAACAACATGATACATCTCACTGATCTAAGGGCTCGAAATTGCGACCAAGACAGTCTCATCTGCGACTAAAATATCTGGAGAAGTTGCAAATTTGCGACTTGTTTTCACATTCGCTCTTCCGAAACAAAAGGGTGAGCAGTTACCACTTTGTTGCTACTTTTGCTAAAATAAATAATGAAATTACAAAATTATGTTGTCTCTCGGCGCGAATTTTCTTTCAATCTGAAGATCGTGTAACTTAGCTGCGATGTTTACGTACACAGCTCCTTTCTTTCGATCATTTGCAAATTTCAGTGGTTTCATTACACACAAGTATTGTGGGCTCATATTTTGTTTTGCTAAACCGTTGACAACACAATGCAGTATGGCGATTTTGTGACTAAAATTTCCTATCTTGTCACAAAATTGCAGAAATTGGATGGAATTGGATGTTTTCGTTAATTTCAAGCCCTGTATCTACATGTATGTCCACTCAAAAACTACATGTACGTCCTCTGTAAATTTAAAAGACAAATCATCATGTTTATCCAAAATAGAGAGTGCATCTAATCACCTACATTTCCAGACAAAGGTGGAGTGTCAAAACCCTGAACCTCTTCAGACTTGACCCTTGAAACTCTATCTTCGCTTCATGAAAACACAGAAGATTGAGGATTGAGTTTTGAGTTGACTGTAACCCAAGGCTGCGGCCTTATGGTCGCCCGGTGTGCCTTATTTGCGAGCACCTAACTTATCACAAGGTGATTCATCCTCACTTTGTTCGGGGGAAGGGGGAACTGGGTTCATTAATTCTAGGCTCTTTAAAAAATGAGTCGGGCTACTAATTTTTAATGTTGGAAGCTCTAAGGGCTCCCGGAAAATTTTCTTAGGCAGCAGCCTTGTAACCTTACATTAATTTCAAGAGGTACTAACAAAGACCCAGTGTTAAAACCTCACCTGTACATTCCAAGCTTGACCCACACAATCTCTCCATAGACAAGCTGTTTGCCCTCTGCACAGTCCTTGCAAAAGAAATGCCCTTCTGGAATGCCCTCATAACTTATGCATTCTGGGTGAAATGCTGCTGGGCAGCTTTCGCAACAAATCAATGTTCCGCCGATCGAACAAACAAAACACCAGTTGACGTTCACATGGGTATGATGTGCCTTACTTTTATCACGTATAAAATGCTTTGAACACACCATCAGATTAGAAGAAATTGGAATACAACCTGCCACTAGACAGCCAGAGATGTGAAAAGCCGTTGGGCAACGCACACAACGAATCATTCGTCCTCTAGACACTACAGACTTGTTTGAAACACACGTACTACAGAAATGAAGTGGACAGAAAAAACGATCGCTATCAAACTTTGCAGTTTTAAATTTTTTAACACACTCATCATGATAGTGTTTTGTACAAAGTGGCTGACTGCACTGTTTAACATTGCCAGCCTGTCTGCACACAAAGCAGGAGTGATTGCCGGTCACACACTCGTCACAGACAAACTTGCCTTTAGGCACAACCGAAAGCCCAATACAGTCCAAATGAAAGGCATTTCCACAGATCCCCTCGCAAAATATTAGATTTTCCTGCTGTTCACAAACAATGCAAACTCCATCCTTTTCCCTTTTAGAAGCTACACCATTCTTAACACTTCCAGTGTCATCATTTGAAGATGTGACGCTACCTTCAGTTTCCATGACAACATTTGGTTCTGAAACAGAAACTTTGTCTTTCTTATCCTCCACTTTTTTAACCTTTTTACTTTTCACTGAAACTTTCTCTTCCAAAGTTTTTAACTTTGTACTGCCAACTTCAATCTTATCTTCCTCTTCTTTCAAAGATTCACTCTTTGACTGATGTTTCCTTTTACCTTTTACGACAGGCATATCCTTACTTGGCAACAAAGCTGCTTCTTTAGCATTTAACATCTTTCTCGTAGGCTTCGGAATGCGCTTTTTCTTAGGCCTCTCCTCAGAGCTGGCTTCCAAGATAAGATTTGATTCCTCATAACCATTAGAAACTTGTTCATTCTGTGCACTGCCTGGCAACACTTGGCGTTTTACGCTTTCCTTTTCACCATCACGTTCACTGACAATCACAAATTGAGGTTTCCTTGGCCTTCCTCTCTTACGCTTGCCTTCAATGTGATTTTGCTTTGGTGTGATCTTTCGGATTTTCAACTTCAGTGCAGTGTTTGGTGACACTTCCACTGTTGCACTAAAAGCAGAAATATCACCATTTATTCTTGGAGGAGTAGCATCAGGAGTATTGTACAAACCACTACATTTTTGACCCATGTCTGTGCCGGATTTGTCACTGAAGTTTAATTTGACTGAGTCATTAGTCTTGTAAGGAGCCACATCTGACTCAAGAGAAGTATTCAATTCTTTGCCTTGTTTGCTAGTCCTTTTTTTCCTTTTCTTTGGAGGCTCTGAAATTTTGGAAGCTTCAACAAGGTTTGTGGGGGATTTCGAAGCCCCCGCTAAAGAACCAAGTTTTCGCTTTCGTGGAAGTTTATCCTTACCAATTTTCTTTTGAGCACATTTCAAGCTACCATTACAATTTCCTACTCCACTGACAGCCAATGGTTCAAACCCTGGTGTTTCAGCGTTACTGAGATCGCACGTCCTTTGGTGATGATCGCTGTCCATGCCATTTAAATGATCTGGAACAGTTGCAGTGCCAGGCATGGAGCTGAAGCCATTTAACTTTTTTAGTTTCATGGGATCAATCTTTTTTGCTTCATTCTTGTCATAATACTTGAATGTGTAACACAATTGACGTTCATGTCTGTTCATTGGCTTTGCTTTCTCAGCTACGCTTACCGCAGATTCCCAAAGGGAGACGCGTTTTTGAGCAATCTTTAATTGCTTGCCATAAAGTGAATTCTCAAAGCTCTGTCGTCCTGGAAAAAAAGGCAAAGAAAGCATTAAGAACTTTTGTTTCCAGAATCAAAAATTAATTTTTCTCAGTTTTGTTTTACTTAAAATTAGGTTTAGGCAAAACCTGGTTTAATACAACTGTAACATGACAATGTGTACGCTTTGCTCGTAAGCAATGCTGAGAGCAACAGCTACTGCAATAACCATTTACTATTTGACAGACACCACTCTCAACTGCAAAAAAGTATTTAGTAATCACATATGCAGCAAGAAAAGGAAGATACTAGATTAGCCCTACTAAAGCGGCACTTTCATGGCAATTTTAATGATTTCTGTTTTACTAGAAGTTTGGTTGGTTTATTTCATTTCATACCAGACATTGCTTAAGTTAAAACGTATATCATAAATATGGCTGAATAAACTTTGCTAAAAGACACAGGCATGGACTTTGAGCAATGTTAAAGCATTAGGTATCATGATGAACTGTCAACAGGATTTATGAGTTGTGATAACCCAGGGGAGTTCAAATATTGTTTTGGAAACAATAATTATTACTCTTGAACTTCAAAGGGAACTTCAAAAGCCAGTGAGATCAACATGAAGCAGTGAGCAATATTTAAATACACTGTAACTAAATAGACAAAGTAAAATAAAATTCAACAGATACACCAGTACCATAAGGTGTGAATAATAAATTGTTATTGCGTGATTTGATAGATAAAGAGATTAACAGTTGTGTTAATTTAAAAATCATTAGGCAAATCCATAATATTTTTCAATGATCACGAACACTTCTTGCAACTAAACAAAGCAGTGACAAAGAAGTCTGTCTTTATCTACATGCATGTATTTGTGCAATATTTGAAACTATACATAACTTCAATTTCTGTCCTATCTTCCTTTGTTTTAAATGCAAATAAAAGAAAGTATTAAATTCCAGCAATAAAGCTTAAAATTGTTATGATTTTAATCATTTTGATGTTGAAAATGTTCCTGGAATTGAAGCAGATTAGGATACTGAATTATGAACAAAAGCAATAAAATTTACAATCAGACATGATGAAGTTTATGTTTTTCATGTCAAAGTTACATTACCAGTGCTACATGTACCTTTATTATTCGTAAACACCAAAGTGCTTTTACATGAAAAATCTGACGTTTTTTATCCTGCAAGTGAATGTTTTGGTCAAATATTGACAATTTTGGACATCTTTGAACACTAGTAGATTATTTTGCTATCCCCGTAACATAATATATTATCCTGCTCTTGAAAACAGCACAACTAAATAATGACTAGAGCAAGGATGAATGTCCCCAATGAAGCATACATGTATTCTGGAACATGACTTTGTAATGAATTTTGTTCCAAATTTTAGAAGACTCACAATTAAAATATTTCCTCAATCTCAATTAAAATTGTAACACGCTGACAGAACATCATAATAAACCTTAATAAAATTTATCCCCACCAGCTGAATCCTGCCACAATTTTTCATGGCACAAAAGTGCCTTACTGTGGGGATGAATACTAATTAAGCTTCCTATCTTGATAGACATGCTGTTTTTTTTTTTTTGGATAATAATGTGCCCTTTTCGGTGCAAAACAAAATTATGTGGCATATTTTGTAGACAAGTAGACTTCACGAGGAAACAAATTACTAGAGCTTAGAAATTTCGCATTTTCTCTCCAAGACAGCTGCCGTAATTCCTGATCATGCGCTAAGAGGATTCTATCGCGGATGTGGCGAAGCGCCAAAACATTTCCAAAGGGCTCGAGAAACAAGTACA
>NC_090874.1:5044980-5092480 GCF_036669935.1 Montipora foliosa
GTGCAGGCACAGTCAATAATTTTTTGTCATCATTATCTTCTTATCCCTTGATCCCTTCTTCTCCCCTGGGGAGAATGTTGTATAAGTCCACAACAGACCACCGTGGGAGATTGATTTAAAATTCCAAAACCATTGCTTTCATGTACATGAGGACAGGGTAGTATATTTTTCCTTTGCAAGGTGGCCTGGCATATTGCTTTCTAGATAAAAGTTTTACTCAGTCAAAGAATTGCAGGGACAGTTGAGAGAGAAATATACATGTACATGTAAGTTGCTGGCTTTTACTGGACAGGTGTATGGGAGGAGGTTTCATTTCTCTTTTCTAAATGTTTGATCACCATGTTCTTGATTTTGACATGTGAAGTGGATGAAAATCAAGCAATGGTGCATTAATTTTAATTTATAAATTCACAGCCCATTTGCCCTCTTTTGTAATTCTGTTGTCAAAATCAGTCAATTTCAGTGTCTCTGATTATCAAGTCCAGTGTCTCTAAAGCCTTTATTACAAAATGATAAGAAAAATGATAAAAGTTAAGCATGAAAAATGAAGCCTAGGTAAAACGTTTAACTTTAGTGAGAAGTAATTTAATCTTCCCAAGTTTCCTTTTCCAGCAAAAATTTCACTTTAAACCCTCTTACACATATTTATTTTACTTACAATCTTTGCCTAGAACATATTCTTTAGTTTGTTTCCTTCAAAGTATGGTCAACTTTTACAACTTTTTCCCTCAGTTTACAGGGATCAATCAGGAAAGCTAATCTGGCCTCCAGAGCCTTTATAGACAAAAGTGAAAAGGAAGAGTTGCTTGGGGGGAAAAGATCAAGCATCAGACAAAGGTGACTTAAAGACATTAATTCCTAAAAACTCATTTTTAACTGTTCCCTTCCAGAGAGTAACACTTACCAGTACATTGGATATGAGTCAATTTTCACATGTCTTATCGGCACCGATCCTGATACTTACCAAAAGGAAAACTCGCTTAAGCAATATTTTTTATCGTAAACTACATTTACTAAGCTTTCTTCTGATGTATAGTTTGTTAGGATTTTATTGAAACTAGCGCACGAACAAACTTTTTCCCGAAGGAATCCCGCGAAGGTGGGAAGTAACCTTAATTAATTAACTGGTGACCTAGGGATTTCATGTGTCTACTTTGGGCGGGAATTTTGTTATTGATCGGGTCTGAGTTTTGTCGATCTGATCCGATCTGGTCCGGTCCGGTCCTGGTTTTGGCGACAGCCCAAGAAATGCTTTGTTGTGAAAAAAAATTTGGTTCAAGCATTTACCTCCAAAATTGACCACCGTTTGTTTTCCTCCTAACTTACAGTACAACTGAGAATAAATCAAACATGTGAGTCATAAGAATACCCTGGCAGGTATGTTTTGCAGGTTGAAATTTAATTATAACTGAAAAACCGTTGGCACTTAAAAAAAAAGGTAAAGCGATTGACTTACCGTGACTGTTACATGACGCTGTTTACGATAGACGGACTATACTTGCCCAAGGGTGAAGTTGCACGTGTTTTTACCATGTGAAAGATGCCAACTACTTTATGTAAGAACCCCTGATGAGTATATGGGTTAACTATTTTTAGTGCCAGCAGTTTTCCACTCATAATTAAATTTCAACCTGCAACCTGCAAAACATACTTGCCGCATAACAATAATTTTATCACTTCCTGACTTGTAAGGAGATTTCCTTAAGTCCTTAGTTCCTAAACATGCGTGTCTACAGAACAGTTGAGAGAAAACATGTATACACTTGGGTGTACATTTTGGTCCCCTTCATTAATGCTGATTCCTACAGTACTTACTAGTAAGAGATAGTTTTTGCTTGGCTTCAAATTTTAAATGATTATTTTGCCCAAATAATTATTTTGGGAATTGAAGTCTTTTCTCATGTACAGTACATACATGGCAGCTGAATGAGTCAGTCAGTATCTAGAGAATAACATATTGCTACTGTAACAACAATAATTAATTTTATTATTAGTTCAAAGTTCACTGTGCCATATAAGTTTGCGACTTGTTGAGTGACTTAAGGCAAGTTTTTTTCACCCAAAATCTGCAGCAGCTGCTTTAAAACTATATCAGGAGCAGTTGTGGCTCAGATGGCTAGTGCGCGGCTTTCGGAGCGAGAGGTCCCCGGTTCGTTCCTCGGTGACTTCTGTTTCGTCTTTCCTCTGATCCGTGTAGCTATAGCTTTAAATACCCTTAAAACGGAGCAATGACAGAGGAAAGGGCACACTGTCGGCTTCCACTGATACCAGCCTCGTAGCTGAAGGATCTACCAACGGGACTTTTACCTTTTATGGTTGTCACCCTAGATATTATGTTCAACTTGTACAAAACTACTGTTACAGTATTGTGTAGGTGCAATTTTTCTCCTGTTTGTTTGTTCTTTGAACATGGGGGATCTCTTGAGACTTTCACATCTTATTTGTTTGTGTCACAGGAATCACATGTATGACTTATTGTTTTTTCAATTTTTCATAGATCTACAATGTAGAATTTGAATTGGTTGGTCAGTGATTGACTGATCCTTGCTTGTCAATGACCAGTTCTTCATAGTTGTTGCAACTCTCTCCATTATTTTCAGGAATTTTAGCAAGGAAAACTTAGCCAAGACAGCAAGTAATATTACTCAAGATTTAATGAGCATAGCAAGAATGATGGAAAGACAGGTCAAACAAAACGAGGCAGATGTGCAGACGTTAGGTTGGTTAAGTGATATTGGATCATTTGCACGCAGCATTACTGATAATAACTTGATTGTGATTTTGTAGTTTCAGAAAACATTCAAACCACCATCATGGAGGGAATTGCAAACTATGGAGGGTTGGCAGGGCCGTAGCCAGTATGAGGCAAACTGACTGAGGCACTTGCCTCAGTCATTTATTCGTATTTTTTAAAAATACATTTAAAGCCTGATTCCAGTGTTGTCTTTAAAAATGTGCTCATTATAATACCTACAAAGAGAATTTAACCATGGACATTGCCTTAGTCATATTGTTTTTCTGACTACAGCCCTGGTTGAGGGGTAAAATATCCTTGGAAATTCCATAGGGAAGGAGATGTAGAGGCAAAATTCACATCCAGACATGTTTTTTGATCCTTTACAACAATTTGTGTTAAATACAGTGTAGATGAGAACCTCTTTGTGGAGACTTGGGCTCGATTGTTCGAAAGCAGATTAACTTAATCCAGGATTAGCATAAACTTTCGTTTTATGTTTTCAACTTTTTGGTGAAAGTTTCTTTTGCTTATTTTTGCTTTTCAAGATTGACTTCTAATGGAAAGTTTTGCCGAATATCAGCATTGAACAGCATTTGGGGGTAGAGAATAAACCCCTTGATTTTTAATTTCTAACCTGGGATTAGCACTAATTAGCTTTTGAACAACTGGGCCATGGGATCTTGTGAGTTCCAGATGTTAAAAGATCAATCCAGACATGCTCCACCCTGAAGCTCTTAAATAACATTAAAATTAATTTTATTGCTTGTGCTTTGCGCGTGAATCAACTGTAAAGCTAAAGTATCCAAAAAAGTCAAATTTATTTGCAAATTCTTATTACTTTATCCTGATCTTTTGTTTATTTCTTTGAAGCCTCATCTTCTGCACAGATCAAAGGCACTCACGAGGAATACAGGGGTTTATCAAGCATCATACAAATAAGCAAAAACTTGCTTAACAAGTACAACAGGAGAGAAGTGACAGATCGCCTGCTGATCTTCTTTGGACTTGTTCTTTTCTTTTCCACAGTTCTTTATATTTTGAAAAAACGGCTTCCAATATTTGGAGGATAAATAGATCAGGGAATCTGACTTGTGTTACAAGTCTTCATTTCGAAGATACTGGAATAAAGCAATAATAAGCAATGGATTCTTTAGAAAAAAAAAGAGAGAGTTGGTTGGGTGCCTTTTGCATTCTGTGGAGATATGATTGTTGCTTAAAATGCCAGTCAAACTCAGTCCTCAGATGAAATAAAGAGGAGGTTAGTTAGCTGTTGGCCCTACTTGAACTTTGAAGGACAACAGTTACTACAGTGGAATCACTTTTTTATACACAAGTTTCAACTGAACATTGTTGGGTGTAGGACCAGTTCAAATATGTATTTATTAGAGAAGAAAAAAATGTGAAGTATTCTGTGATTAATGAATGAAGAGAATCAACAAAATAATGTATTAATAACAAATTAAAGAGAAAGAAATGCATAAGTTGTAAGAAAGGCTTGGGTGCAGGAGTGGTGAAACTTTAATTATCATGGTGAAAAGCCCTTGATTCTTATTTCATCATCATTTTATCAATCTCAGCACTTCCCCAAATATCTTAATTTTAGGTTGTTGTGTTATTGTAAATGAACAAAATAATGTATGAAATAAATCATACACTGAACTGCAGATATGTTAATCAACTAAAGCTATGATCCTTGCAGTTATGGACGTAATTTCTGCAATTGCGTATTCTTTAGATGCCTGAAAAACTCAGGTCTTCAAAGTGGTTTGAACCTGTGGCCTCGTGATACTGGTGCGAATCTCTACCCGACTGAGCTATGAAGCCACTGACATTGGGAGCTGGTCGTTATTTTGTGGGTTATAATTTTCCCGCGAGGAATGAATCAATGAACAGAAAATTAGAATCACCATTCCTGACATAATAATATTAAGCTGTTCACAATTTTGTGAATGTTGAAAAGAAGAGTTAAATAACTTCAACAATCAGTGAGTGGACCAGGTCAGTGATTTTATTATTCCACTATTATGTCATTTTACCATTATTTGGTCAAGAGAACGCGCAAAATATGAGACGGTATTACACTGTAGAACAGAGCAAATACAGACGGAACTGGAGTTTTCGATGAACGAAATGGTTTTCAACACAAACATACAAAGCCAGAGAATTTAGCTTGTCATCGCTTGTCTCTCGTCACTTCGTTTATACAATCAAATAAAGGACATTTGGCTGGCTTTCTGTGCCGTTTACATCATTCGCAAGCACCCTGAAGGACAGATGATGCATCTTTTTTAGAAACACTCTTACCAAATAAAATTGAAGCAAAATAACACCTTTTTGTATAGTGGAATAGATCTCTTATTCGATGGTTTAACATATAATACTCGCGGACATTTTGCTAAAATTTAATATCCGCACGTATTATATGTTAAACCATCGAATAAGATGTATTTATTGCACCACAAAATTGCAAGTTTGCAAAAATACAATAGAAAATGTGAGTAAATAAATTACACCCATACCAAGGCCTTCAGACTTATACAATTAAAAATACCATACCATTAATTTTGTACGACTAAGACTTGCATATCTACAGGTTTAAGTTATAAAATGTATGGGGTCCTGATAATCTTTGTTTACAGGTTGGATGACAAGAACTTGGCAATGTCTTTTTGAAAGATTCAGTTTATTATTATGCATATGCATTATGCATAGCATTTTACTAAAATCGCATAACTACATGTAATCATCACTTGACTCAGGGTCCAGTTGTTGTAATCAATTCCAAATAAAATGAACCCACAACTCACTGGGGTTTCAATAATTCACATTTATTTTCACCAAAGATAAGCTTCACCCCTACTTTCAACAACATCTAGATTACCAAGATTCATTTCAACACCTACTTCAGAGAATGAAGCCAACAATTGCACATTATTTTTTTGTAGCTATAGAATAGCTTTTCCACTAGAATTATTTTACAACTCCAAGCACACTTCATAGAACGAAGCCCAAAAATACCACTATATTTCCTACCACTACATAAAGAACTGCAGTACTTAACTATTATTATTATAATTGGCAGTGATTGTAGAACTCTGTTCACTTCATAAAATGAAGAATTCAAATATTCTTTAAGAGGACGTTGTTAGTGACTCAATCATATTATTTTTATAAATTATCACTGATGTGGTTCTTTTGATCAACTCCTGGAAAGTACGATAAGTCTTTAAGGATTACATAAACTAAATTTTGAGAGCACTTGTCAGCTCAGTATTGAAATTATTACATGACCAAGTTCTTTTGTAGTCAGAAAACCAAACATTTGTTCGTTGGGACACCTTAGCACTTCTCTTTTATTGAGCCTAGAAAAGTTGTCTCATTAACCGAATGCATAAATGGTGGCCAAAAAAATTATTCTTTTGTTTATTTGCTAATTAGACTCACTAGCCTCGTTTGCATGGACAAAATACAAAAGAAATGCTGCTTGAGAGTGAAGCTAGTGAGTCTAATTAGCACATAAACAAAACAACACATTTTTGGCCGCCATTTATGTCCCGGCCCATTAACCCTTTCACTCCCAAGAGTGCCACTTATAGACTTTAGTCTGTCTAACGCCAGACGATTTTACTCGTCAATGGGGAACCCCATAGGCGTGAAAGGGTTAAGGTTCAGCCTTGCTGCTTTCCACAGTTTAGGTTAGGGTTAGGTTTTAGG
Source organism: Montipora foliosa (assembly GCF_036669935.1). Classification (NCBI taxonomy): domain Eukaryota; kingdom Metazoa; phylum Cnidaria; class Anthozoa; order Scleractinia; family Acroporidae; genus Montipora; species Montipora foliosa. Next base: position 5,051,432 of record NC_090874.1, read on the forward strand.
GTTAGCGTTAGGTCCTTGGAAATGCTATATAAAATATATGGCCTATGGGTATCTACTCAAAACACTGATTGTTAAATATTACTACACAGTACAAATGCATAATTATCATTTGTGTCAATTCTACAATGTGTTTCATGCTGCTGATTACACATATTTTGATGCAACAGCAGCAACAAGCGCTGCTCCTTTACCAGACCCATCTTCAGATAGCATGAGTGTGATGTCACCCTGCGGCAGAAGTTCCCTTAGAGTTTCCTCCATGTAACGCTTGAACTGTGGATGTTTCTTAAATACACTTCCGTCAACAGCAATAGTGGTGGTGTAATTCTTTGTTTTCTGTTAATCAGAGTGGTAGTAATTAATTTTATAATTTTGAGGTTTTTTTGTAATAACAACATCCAATGTCATATGGTGTGAAAACTTGATAATCTGGTGTGATGAATATTAACCTGGGCCTAGTTATTCAAACGATGGATAGCGCTATCTCCTGGATAAATCTTTATCCAGTGGATAAGTCATTGTGAAACCAATTATTGCGTTATCCAATGAACAGTGATTTATCCGGTGGATAGCGTTATCCACCTTTTGAACAACTGGGGCCTGGTGTTAAAAGGAGGATACACTACCCTACAGTGTATGCCTCATAAAAACAAGCATGCAGTTAACAAACATTGCAACATTTTTTTCCTGGAAAGCGTGTGCTCAAACAATGTTGTGAAAGACTCCAGCAAATGTTAAAAGACTTTGATAGACTCTCTATCCCCAAACAGGAGTTTAAGCTGCCACTCTTCAACAGTTTTGAGGGACCCCGTCAAGGTGACAGTAATACTACTCTGCAATGATATCGTAACTAAATGAAGTACGATTGTCTGGGTCGGTGTAGTCTTGAGAAGGACTGTTTTAGGTGACACTGACATTTGGACAATCTGAACGGAAGCCAACTTCAGAGTCGGTAGATGCGAGAAACCAAGACTATGAGCAGAAAACTTCATTGTATTAATTTGTGGAATGGAATTTTTGCATTGCTTTCCCAAAAAACCAGATCTTTCCAGCTAATCACAAGTCTTGCATGAGAAATTATTACCCATGGGATTCGGAATGGTCACTCATGCAACCTAAATTTATCTTATTTAAGAACTCGTCTAAAAGTACCTTGATCTGTGTAAATGTCATAAGATTACATAGACCTAGTATTGGAGCTGTAGGCTCCAGATAGATGGCATAAATACAACTGACATTACACAAATCACTTGACTCTGAAGATGGCTTTCCGCTCAGGTTGTCAAAACGTCAGTCCTTGCTGGCCATCCTAAACAGTCCCTCTCAGGACCAATAGTACAAGTACTTCACTTAGTTATGATTATGACTCCTCGGTCAAGTCAAGTCAAGTTTATTGCATTAATACACTTATGTACAATGAAAATTTATTTAGCTTTTGTGAGGACAGTCTCACCAGCTATAGTTTACAGGTACAGCACATGAAGAGAATAAACAAAACAAAAGAAAGAATCGTACCATAATACAAATAGATAACAGTAGAATTTGAAATCTAAAATCTCTTAACTTGGAAATAGAGCAAAACTAAGGAAACTACAATAACATTATGTATATTTCATAAATCCAGTAACACAACAACTAATTATAATTTTGAAAAATATAAAGTTGTCAATCATATACCTGACAAAAATTAATGTAGTTTTCTGATAACGTTTTTAAACAACATCGTCGCTCTTTGGAGGTTGGGTGCCCGAAACATCCTGGAGCTTCCACTATTGGCAGCCAGCTCCAAGATGGAGACTGCACCGATGGCTGGCAAAACCTGACAACCCAGCCATGAGCCCCCACGCCCCTGAGAAGAATGGGCACCCGTCACACTGATACACAGTGGAAAGCAGAGGGTGGGGAGGGAGTAAAAAATAAATAAATAAATAAATAAATAAAAAAAACCGCTAAACGCTCCACACAATGCCCCTACTTCCCGCCACACTGATAAATAAGCGATACAGCCCAAAGCACGAGGTATTCCACGCATGCGCCAGTATACTACAACCACTGACCAATACGCTGCAGTCGCTCCTAGTTGTTTACTTTGTTAAACTTCGTTTAACCTCATTAAAAGCCTTTTAAAAAGACTGGATACATGTAGTTCTGTATCAGTTCAAACCATTCATTGGGTTCAAGTCATTTATGGTGTTGTTAAACCAATATTGACAAAATTGTTAAAGAAGTGCGATTTTGTTTTCTCACACTGGCTCGCTTTCAGGAACAATCCTGCATATTCCTTAGCCCCTTTGAATTAAATTAATATCAACCCCATCCCCCGCTTTTACATTTAATACGAGACTATGAAAGAGCAGGTGTCTAGGCCTACAGCAATGGCATCAATAGCAAGCTCAATGGTAGAGAAATTTAAATCATAAAACAATCAATTTCAACCAATGAAATAAATTAAAAGGTCAATTTGTGAGTGATCAACAGAGGTACACCTTAAGTACTGCATGATCGATCCCATAGTAACAAATAAATTATTAATTTATAAAGTCACCTTGACAAGGGCAACGATTCCAGCAGCTGCAAGCCTGGCAGCCCGGACAGACACAGCTGCACACACACGTTGAAGAATGTCAATATCCCACTCAGTTGCAGTCACTTCCATTTCATTCAAAACTTCACTGATCTTGTACCTGTCATGGCTGATCAAATGAAAGAAGTTCATACACTTTCAAACTGATGACTGTATCAATACCTAATAAGAACTTCCAAGTTTTTTGCCTTTGGGACAAAACACAAGGAGGTAACAAAGAAGTCCCAGTGTAAAAAGGGTCAAATTGTACGAATTGGTAGATATTGCAGGGGGAATTACACGTAATCTCGATTTGCTCAACCAGCACGGGCACACAAGGTGGTATCTGGTATTGCTTAAACAGGCCGGCAAGTGGCATTGGTAGTGTTCTACACGACCAAGGTGTTTTACGAGTCACGAAGTCGAAACTTGCACAGAGAACCCAGGTGCTGTTCGGGTTAGCGATTGAAAAATCAAACATTGATCAGAAGCAGATCTGATACAAATCGAGTTGCCTGGCCCAGAAACTGATTTTGTCTGGACACAATTCAGAAACAGCCCTGGGCGAGAGACGATTTGTCAGATGCAAATGGGAAACAGGGGCAACTTGCTCAGCAGCAGTAAATTATTTGTGTGTAAACGGAGACCACTATTTTAAATAAAAGACAAGTAAAATGGTTTTTGAAAAAAAACTTGCTTAACTCTTGGTCATAAGTCAACCCCCAAATTTGTCAAAGAAGTTTATCCTAGGAACTAATTCAAGAAAGTCTTCCTCTCAGGAAACATGTTATTCAAATCAAACATGTAAATTACTGGTAAATCAATACAATCACACCTTTTAAAAGCACAATTAAGTGTTTTTGTTATTGTAAACAATTAGCGAATTCATACTATTTATAAAATAATACGACTTTCAAGTTCAAAATTGCTGCTGAAGAAGAAGCAGGCAAAAACAATTCGCAGATACAATGTAGCTTGACAGTATCAAGGTGAGCATAAGAAATTTCTTCAATTAAAATCAGTCTGGTAAAAGTTGATTCGCATTAGTTTTGAAAACAAGGTAATTCACACACAAGTATGTGCTTTTCGTTTTCAATGCGTGGGAACAGATATACTTCTTATTGGTCGGATCTTGCATTGTCATCAAAGATCTATTAAAATCAAAGTAAAAAAACTCTATGATGCTTTAATGAAATCGATTGCATCACAAAATATCTCTTGATAATATCTACTTTTAAATAGGTTTTTTCTGTGAGTGGATTGATGCTGTGTCAAAAAGCAAAGGAACTGGTGACAGATCCTGGCTTTCCTTGCAGCTTGGCTGGTACCAGACACAAAAAAATTGGCTACAAGTTGATCAGAAAATTTGCATGAAGGTTTGTACTGTTCTTGATATCTTTGAGGAAAAAAGTCACCTAAACTCTCGGCTATAAGCCAAACCTCCTTTTTCATATCAATTTGACAGATTCAAGTCCCAATTTCGAAAAAGAAAAAGGTTAGCTCATAGGCAAATACTTACGGTAATTTCATTTCAAGCAAAGCTTAACAAAAGACAGTAAAATTTAATTAGACAAATGCCAAAATGTAGAAAGACTGGGACTCGTGTTACTGTGTTAATAACTGCATCTCTCTAAATTGAGACCAGTTGGGTGCCCTGGATATGTCCACGGGCTTCAAATGGAGGCCAAGGTAGCCAGCCCCTCAACTGACTAATGCTCCTGTGGCCAACCATCCCCCGCAACCCAGCCATGAGGGCTCCACCATGCCAGGCACCCAGGCCCCTGTCACACGGATAAACCGTGGAAATAGGGAGGGAGGAAGGAAAGGCCTAACTGAACAAGCACAGAAGTGGCTGACAAAAATGTCCGATGAATTGCCATGTGGTTGAGTGACTGAATTAGCATGCACCTGCGCCAAACACCGCTGGCCACTCTTAGATGATCAACCTGCTGACACCATGCACTACAGTAACCACTCTCTGTTGTTAACTTTGTGAAACTGCATTTAACTGCCTTTATTTTTATTAAATTCTTACCTTTCAATTTCAGAGACAAACTTGGTCAAGAAGCTATCCTTGCTGCTGAATTTCCCTGCTTTGCCACCAAAAAGCAGTTTCTTCTCAATAAGACAGAGACAAACAAGTCTAGCTAATTCACCAAGATACATTCCAGAAATCATCTTCTCAAACCTTTATGGAGTACAAATTAAAGCAAAAAGCAAGTTACTCATAAGAAATACTAGCATTTACTAAGCGGAGTTACTCTCGAATCCAAAGCTTACCGTATTTACCCGTGTATAAGTCGACCTTTTATGGCCTCAAAAGAAGCTCCAAAAATTGCCCTCGACTTATACACGGGTCAAAGACTTTGAGCCAAGTTCCAGCTAAGTAATTTATTCAAAATTAACGTAATAATGTTGTCTTGGGCATAACGAATGCAGTGGACAAAAGCCGACAAAAGACTTCAAAATGAATGACAAAAGACTTAAAAACGAATGTAAGCAATTCCAGTTGAAATGAAAAAGGATTTGTCCAACTCTAAATGTTGAAGATACTCACAAGCACAAATATGAAATAGACACTGGAAATTTTCGTTTTCCAATGGCGGAAAGCTCTAAAAGGCATTTCTGTTTCTTCAAATAAAAACTCGATCGTTCAACGGCTTAGTAACCTGGCACAATACCTCGTGTTTGCGTGCAAGCATCGTCACTTGTGTTGCGTGAAAATACTGGTTGGTAATGAATGTTTTTTATTCTTTATGCAAACCTGGCTGACTTAAATGCTTTTGCAAACTTCGTATTGTTTAGTTTATGAGTTTTGTTTTGTTTGTCATTTGAGAAATTATAAGCCAAGGACCAATTAAACCTTGAACATTTTCGCATAGTTCGCAAGTTATTTTCAAAGATTGACTCCTGCTTCCTGTGTGATGTTGTGCTTATCCTCTAAAGCCCTTTATCCTTGAACAACGAAACAGGTTAGTTTGAAGTTTACATGTTCGATTTTCTGAGAACTTTTTCGAAACTCCAGGACAAAATGCCCGCATATACAACAGATGCTGAACCACAAAACTATTAAGCGCTTGAGGCCCTGATTTTTTTGTGTATCCACATTTCCAGAAATTGAAGAATACAACATTAGTGTCCCATGAACATTTAACAACGAAATTAAGAAATTGCTTTTTTTGCCATCAAAAATGGGGGGGTCGACCTATACACGGGTAAATACGGTATGTTCTGTATTACGCCTAAACACATTTCTCTTTAAAGTCCCCTCTTTTTAGGGCAATCCCTCACCCAGTCATAAGCCTTGTATTAATGAAATGATCAAAATGATTTTAACAGATCTACATAATTATTCAAATAAAAGAAACCCTTACAACTGCACTCCAGGGTTTAGTGACTCTTTATCCACGTTTTCATCAAATACTGTTCTAAGATGACTCCAGGAGCCATTGTCTCCAAATGCTCCCCACTCTGTGTTTATGATGACCTCTCGTGGACAATTCTGGTCGCCATCCCATTTTGGTACATTGTCCAAGCTTTCCATATAGCAAGCATTCGTCCCAGTGCCCAGGATCAGACCTGCACTGACATTTGGGTTGGAAAGGGCACAAGACATCAAGGTGCCTGTGGTATCATTGACCAATGCCACTACATCTACACTTGCACTCTATATTCAAGAAACAAAGTTCAAGCTGTAATTAACCTGGGCACATAACAGTTAAATTTAACAGCAACCTAGCTAGCTAATTCCCGTAACTGTGTAATTACACATAATCAAACCTGTACGTAAGGAGAGTTAACCCTTCCTCCCCTAAGGGTTGAACTCTATAGTGAAAAGCAAAATCATTAAGTAAAGCATTACAACAACTTAAAGTGGCCATTTTAGCTAAGAGAGGAAGGATTAAGCAGATCATGACTAAATAAGAAGAGAGAATGCCTGATGAACATTCTTAGACTAGCAACTTAGGAAACCCAAAAGAGTCTTGTAGGTTGCAAAGCTGTTGCCTAAGAGGAGCCCGGTAGCCTGGGGCTCCCAAAGAATAGCTCTGGGCGCCTTAATTTTTCACAGCAACACCTTTCACTTCATATGTTGGGCTCCTAAGTTCTCAGCGTTTAGCTCTGAGGGCCCCTTTAAAATTTTCTTAGGCAGCAGCCTTGAGGTTGCATTTCAAAAAAATTCTTGCTAAACAAAAAAAAAGGGTCAACATGCATGCTTTGTCAAATAATAGATGCCATTCACAGCCAATAATATTTTTGTAGCTTTGAATTGCAGTTGTGTGTATGACAGCTGAGAAAGCTAAAAAAAGTGAAGATATTTTTTGCACTCTATGAGATTTTAATGAATTACAAAATTTGGTTTTAAGAGTGTGATATGAAAACAATCCCAAACATGTCATGAAGGGTGTAAGGGTGATCCTGATGGGGAAATCACTAATTTAAAACTTTCTTGACTTCTAGCATTATAGCTAAACGTCAGGCTTTCAAAACAAAGAGTAAAGATAACACAAGTGCAAATTTCTGTCTTTTATCAAAAATAATATATTATATTAACAACACTTGGATTCAAACAAGACTACCACGTTGGTGATATGAGATGTAATACATTACACACAGCAGATATTACACGGTGGCTAGAAGATCTGAATTTTACATTCGAGTGACAAGAAGAATCTCACTAGTGAGTGCGGCAAACGAGTGAGATATTGTTCTTCCCGCAAGAACATAAAATCAATGCATGTATCTTTGATAATAATTATTATATGGACAATTTATACACATGTCATGGCGGAGATTGAATTACTAGGTATTAATACAAACAAAAAAAGGTGGGAATCATGACATCGTTCCTCAATATGATCACTCCCGTCCATATGATAAAAAATAGTATATTATAAGATGTTGTGACTTCTAAATTCAAACCTGGTAATTAAAAAGAAAGAAGAGTAATGTAACATACCACTCCTTCTCTGACAAGTGCCTGTTTGAGCAGTTCGACGACATCCTGATTTTCTACACCACTTGCAGTAAAACCCTTTGTCCAGTTGATCAGCAATCCTGACGTTAGAGACAACTGAAGCACAGGAAATGAAAATGTGAAGCCTAACGGAAGAGATCTATCATTTATTTTGTTCTTCTTGACAAAGAGTGATACACAGCCAGCGATGTAACCAAACAGCGTTTTATCATCACTTGCCATTAAAGCTTGATCCAGAGGATATATTTCGCTTTCCATGGTTACTTTGCCTTTGTCAAGTGAAATCAACAAAAGTCTAAAATTAGTTCCTCCAAGATCCAGAGCCAAGAAATCTCCTTGTTCTGAGCCATCTGGTATGGCACGCACATAAGTAAGCAGCATTTTCATGGGGCTCTGTTTCCGCACCTCTTCATCGGCAGACAGGCCTTTTGTAAAGTCATCTATCATAAGATTCACGATCAGCTCAAGTGATTCCTTTGGCAAGTCAAAAGTGCTCAAAACTTCAACTACCTACATTAAACAGAATTTACAAATAAAGCTTCAGTCATTTGCGAGAATACCATCATTTCCTTAAATTGTTTTTTTAATGGCCATTTTACCTTACCCAGAAAGAAAAATAATTAATGTGAAGACTCAGCTATCGCTGAATTTTAGAAGGAAAAAAAGTAGAGAGAGTTCACAAAACTATGAAAACACTGAATGAATGATTATCAATACCCAGTAATCACAGTTCAGGAGCAAACCTCTAAATCACAAACAAGTCGCTGCTTTTGTTTGTAGTTTTGCTTACATTCACAATGTTCAATAATTATTAAGTAATATTGTTTAGCTTGCCTCAATAACCCAAAAACCTTCATGGAATATTTCAAGGTGTTTGAGGTTAACTGATTTGGCAGTAGTTATTCAAAGGGTGATGTCAGGGCAATTTTACAATTTTCAGTTGAAAATGGGTTGAACAGTTGTGCTAATATACCGCACAGATCATATCAGTTTCATGGTAGTTAACAATATTCTCTGAGAGATTCACTGCTAACATCAGGAGTCACCCCACTCTTCACAAACAGTGATGTGCCACAGTAAATGGTTAACAGAAAGAGACCTGAGACAGTGCCTACGGTTTATAGTCCTTATCCACGAAGACTTGAAAGTCTGACCATTTGCAGATGAAATTACCACGGCAGCAATTGAAAATCTCCTCAATTATTTTTAAGACCATCAGTGTTGGTCGAATCAGGGTTGTGAACCCAAGATCTCCCACACCAAAGTCCAACACTGAGCCACCAGTTGTCAGTGATTTGTGTTATTGTACAGTTTTGAATATAATGTTACATTAATGATCTGTACATTGACAAAAAATTGTTACAGTAGTACTAGTACTACATTGTTTTTCTTTGTCACTTTTCAAATAATAATAAACACAATCACTCCGACCTTTGTTACTAAAAAGCGTGAGGAATTAAATTTTACCTCATCTTTTCCAGTAAAGAAATTTGTCACACTACTGAATACTTTGCTGGCATATGGCAAGGCAGACAACATCTTGGATGCAGAAAAAATAATCTGGAAGGAAAAGGAACAAAAAGAGATGAAATCAACTTTATGTCAATTAGGCAACAAAGTATACCAGTGGGCATGCAATTCTCAGCTGTTCAGACAATAATAACGATATATAATGAGGTTGGAAGACCAAAGCAAAACAAGTCACCTGAAAAATAAGCTGAAAGTCAACATTACACTAATATTGCCAAAACACAGGCAAATACGCAATCATTACTCTCTGACATAACCTGCAGGGTGCAAGCTATTGGAATTGTTTAACCTAAGGTCAAACAAAATACTCTGTGATTCAGTGGTTCAATGGCTTAAAGGGAACCTCCACTAAAACAACAAAATAACTTTAAACCACAGAACATAATGTTTACAATTGGAATTGCTCAATCTTTTTCAAATGAAAACGTTTGTATTCGAGAAAAATAAATTCCAAAAACGCTTATTTTGGCTTTCAAATTTCATGGGCGCCGCCATCTTGAATAATTGTGACGTAACTTGGTTGCCCTATTGTTCTGATACAAAGAGCGATTGTTCTGGAACAATAGGGCAACCAAGTTACGTCACAATTATTCAAGATGGCGGCGCCCGGGAAATTTAAAAACCAAAATAAGCTTTTTTGGAATTTATTTTTCTCGAATGCAAACGCTTTCATTGGAAAAAGATTGAGCAATTCCAATTGTAAACATTATGTTCTGTGGTTTAAAGTTATTTTGTTGTTTTAGTGGAGGTTCCCTTTAAGAGATACCTCTGGTAGCACAAACTGAGAGCTTTGGTTCTATGCATGGTTAAATTTCTTGTCAAACCAGTTTTAGGCCCATCATGAAGTTTGTTTTAAATCTCACATGGAAGAGCTGAAGGCACTTCTTCAGGACTTCCATATTTAAAATTTTAAATGATGGTTTCAGGAAACTAGAAGAGGTGAAAGATGTAACCTTGCTACTGAAGATGATGAAGACAAATAAAGAGCAGGCTCAGGAGATGCGTACAAAATGGCTGGGGTGGGCAAACAAACCCAATTAATTATTGTTCCAAAGATCCAAGCTTTTTTGCTGATATGCATGGAGGTTTGCATAGACAAAGCTCAGGTAATAATGGAGGAACTGCATGTTTGCTATGCTTGTTTCTGCTGTAGTTTGTGGTGACCTTGCTCCCTGACCAATGTCCCTTGGAATTGATGGTCGAGTAAACAAAAAGTTCCAAGGTGGAGCCATGTTGGGGAATATCCTTGTGGAGAGTGCCACAAAACAAGCATTGGACTCCAGGGGGAGAAAGTGTAGCCTGCCAGTGGAATGTTACAGACATCATCTTCTGCAGACTCTGAAGAATGTATTTGACTGGCATACTTTCAGTTCATTTCACCACAGATTTACTTTAGGGTATCATCGAGTCAAATGAGGAAAATGATTTATCAATTAAATTTCAATTAAATGATGCCCTAATATAATCTGTGGGTTACACGCTTGATCTGGTTTGAATGTAAACAAAGTCAACAAAGAAGTTTGGACGTCATGTTTTGACCACGTGTAGTCAATGACCGATTCCAAAAAATCGTATATAAACCCTTCAATACATTGATTTTCCATATTTACAGCGACGACAATGTGTTCTCATTCCTAAAACAGGCGCTTGATACTTGGACAAGCGGCCTAATTTATAAATCTTAATAACTGTACACGTCATCAACTGTACTTGAAGAGTAATGTGAAGAGGTTTTAATTTTCTCCTTCATTCAAGCTTATCGTATTATTCACATTGAATATTATAATAATATATTAAAAGAATCCTCTTTGTCGACCGTGATCAAAAAGGCGCATTATTCAATAACAGATATTACATAACATACTATTTCGGACGCTATGAGCAAGAACAATCGACCAAAAAGCGTGTGTACATTCTTCTTCGGCTCAGTTAAACAAAAACTTTTGTTATTTCGGTAATGCGCAAATCTCTCCACTGCGCTTCAGGAAAATTTTAGCAGAGAATCGCTGAAATTCACACACACAACGACTGAAACCAGACACTTCACAAGTGAAACAATACAAGGACAAAATTATGAGGCCTTCTATTTTACCAAAACGAAACTCCAAAACGAAACTCCAAAACGAAACTCTCTCAATTAATTAAAACGTTTATGAGTAATAAGCTTAACTAAACTATGTACTGAACATCACCTAAATATCCGTATCACGAAGATATAAGCTTAGTATTTTTTCTCAAGCGCTAATTTAGTAATGCATGAATCTCACATTCTATCAAAAGACGTAAAATGGCTCCAACAGAACACCCGGGCCCACTGAACCAGCCGTCCTCACATACTGGCAAAGGGATTTCTTCCTCTTTTTCTTTACTGGTAAATCACTACAAACCAATATTAACTTTCTTTGATAATTGCGTAAATGAGAACGACGTGGTCCAACATACGATTGAAAGCGAGATGCTAAAGAGGACCGAGGCGTCCAAGTAGCGAAGTGCACTCAAAGGACGCTTATTACTTACGCAATGGTTTGATCTGCCCTGTTTGTGTCCTTCTTCGAGATATTCACGGTATGCCCAACAAGAGAACTTTCACGACTTCTTGAATGTGGGAAATCAGTAGTAATTTCAATGAAATATAATATTATATCTTACCCAAAGCGGATGATATGCAAGGCGTTTCCCTGGGATGACACGGGGATGAGTTTTCGTGAATGTTCGGTATAAACTCGTGATTGTTCGTTCCTACGATTTCTACACTTCGCTACTTTTGGTATTTTCGTACATAAGGGGTGCTTTGAATTTTCAAGATGGCGGAAGAGAGGAGTTGAATGTCACCCTCAAAAAAATATCGAGAAAGAAGAACTTTTGTCTCAAAATATGAGCGCACATGACAAGAATCAGATGAATGAACAATTATCAGGCGTAATCAACAGCTTTTTAAAGAAGAGAAAGTACACAGAGAGTGCAATTTCAGTGAAAGATTTCGCTACAGAGCAAAAAATGGAAGAAATGGCTTTTAAAACAACGGTTTGCAACGAAAGCGGAATTCCCAATTTATTTTCATTTGCGATCAACAGTTCCGATCTAGTTATGGTGGACGAACATTACACCGGTTTTAAGTCATTTATCACGGGAACAAACCAACCCTACAGGCAAGAGCTTTCCAAATTTCTGTTCCCAATGTTTGCGAATATTTACCTGGATCTGGTTGCAAAAGGTCAGATTTTATCCGCGCAAACGTTTTTCGCGAAGCACAGTGGTGACTTTCCGGTTGAACATAAAGAGGAAATTCAACATTTACAAGTAATCACCGACTTGGAGTGTTTGAAATCCAGCGACACAGCTTCCAACTTTAGACGTAGTAAATTTGTCATAAAACTCAGCAACAAGGTTTTTACATATTTCTTGCAATATCTGAGGAGTGGAGATCACGTTTTGCTTCTCCATCTTCTCAACAAACATTTCAGCATCGAGATTTCTCACAATAAACCAGGAAAAAGACCAAATAGTGATGAAATGGACACTGAGGAGGCTGAACATTCTGGGTCGGGTCACAGAGCAACAAAGGGAGCAAAGCAAGTGAAACCCGCTGCAGAAAAGACCAGTGAAAACTTGGTGACATTGCGTGAAAGCATTGGACAAGTTAGAAGTGGACCTGCCTGCCTGCCTTCAGTTTGTTTTTACTCATTTTTGAATGCACATCAGGGGTATGAAATTCAATCTTTTATTCTATCAACCTTGCTGTTGGAAAGGCTTGTCTCTCTGTTGTTCAAAATGACAGACATGTTGGCCAACACAACACCGACGTGTTGGCCAACACACTGCCAACAGCCGAGTCACGACCAACACACCAGCCGGACACACTGCCAATAAGAGCCACATCTGTCGAGCAATGAGTATTATTACTTACATGTACATTTTAGCAACAGAACGCCATTACCCGGTTGTTTTTCTTAGCGTTGCATGAGATGGAAAGAGACCCATGGGTTTTTATATCATTTAGCTCCTTTTAGTTTTAGTCAAATAAACCAGAAACAACATTGATTTGCTTCATGCCATTTCAAAATTGGTATTCTTGTTATCCCATGGCTCTGACATGGATCAACTTCCTTTATGTATGTACACAAAAAATAAATGGATATGTTTGAAGTGTGGGTTATAAATTGAGAGAAATGATCCTTGTACTTAAATGCTGCACGAAGACCGCTGAAAAATTCACGTGACTTTAACGAGATTCAAGCCCATAACCTCTTTGATTCCAGTGCAATACTTAACCAACTGAGCTCTGAAGCTACTCTACTATTTGTCAGGTTCGTGTGTTGCCATTTTCGGGAACTTCTCTAAAATACCTTATGTTGTGAACATTAATTAATTAAAGATCATTTCACTGGTTGTGAAGAAAAAGGTATTGTACATGTAGTACCAGGTATTCAGACTTTAGCAAGCGGTTAGAGTGCTAAAATCAACATGCTATTTTTTTTCTCCCTGAAGCTTAAGCTCCGCTGCTATTTCAAAGGATGCTAGCCTTCTTTGTGGTGGTTTTGAAGATTCTTCAGTTGTGCTGTGGAGCCTAACCCCCAAGAAGCTTCTTCATTCAAAGAGCAAACCAGAGATTTCCAAGATACAGTTATCTCCAGGTATGTGAAGTTTCTAAGTAAAAATGACCATCACAGTTAAAAACCCAGGGAGTGCGACTGTCTAACACTAGATCATTTTACCCATCAGTGGGGGTGGTTCCGGAGTTATCAACTACGGCACAAATAGCGAAAAAGTAAGGCTTTGTCAACAAAAGTATTATTCCTTTCCAAAAGGAGAGCTACTTTAGTTGTTGATGACAAATGCAGCCATTTTGTTAACAACTATCTTTCTGCTGTGTGTGAACAAGTTATTGAATGTGAAAGTTTATTTCACAAGTGACACAAACGATTTTTGGAGTCAGTGGGTCTTCATTTCTTGTTGCTACATCGTATTTTTCCAGGCTGCCGCAAAGCATTCCGGTTATCAACAACTAATCATTTTGTAATTTCTGTGGAAACACATTTCCTGGTTGTCAATTCAATTAAGTTGTTGATTGGAAATATTTGTCAATAACAACTTTCCTGGTCTGTGGAGTCCCTAAGGAAACAATATGTTGAATTGCAATAATTATTGTCTTTAATATGTTCTTAACTACCTTAGCCTGCTGCTTCCATATGCTATTATGTTGTTATTGTAAACATAAAAATAATTAATATAATTATAATTTTTTTCCCTTAGGTCTTGAATCTTCCTCTTCTAAATTAGAGACAGTCTCAAGTGAATATGTTACTCTTCAGGGTCATTCTGGTCCAGTCTACAACACATGCTTTTCTTCAGATAACTCCATTTTACTTTCATCATCTGAGGACACTTCAGGTGAGAATAATAAATGATAATATTTACTCTTTAAAAAAATTTATACAATATCAAATCAATGCACGTGCTCTGATTGGTGCATCAGCTATGGTTTATTGTGCCGGTAAAGTCATGGAAATTTGGCACATCTTCTGAAAATTTATCATATAAAATTAATAGACCACAAGTTCGAAGTTCAAAGAATTCTTCTCGTGGTCTTCCAACATCCCGCATGGTCTATTGCTTAATTGAACGAGGCAGCTGGTTTTCATAGAATAACCAGTTTTCTTCAATTCAGTCGAAGGAGAAATTCCTCTGAGCTAAGTGGTTGGCAAGTTTTTCCGGCTGTTGCTGCTTATTGAAAGCATTGCTTTTTTTCGTTTTCTTTGCTCAAGAAACACGTTTGGGGCTAAAGTGATCTGTACATGTAACTGTATGGCATTTCCTTGTTGTGGGTTGTCATTGACTCAAATTGAATGTAAAGAGTCCTTGATTGTACATTGTATATTCAAGTTGACAGTCTTGCTCAAAACATGGTATAATAGTAATTTTTAGCAAATATCCAGTTCTGAATGGTTGTGGGCTCAAACTCTGAACATGAACAACTAAAGTTCTTTGACAAAAGTAGCTAAAATGTGTAAGTTCCAGTTGACCTCTTAAGCTTGTGTGTGTTTCGTTTCCCACTTCAGACCACGTCATGTTACTCTAGAGAACAGTTTCTTTCAAATGTTGTCTTATGCACGTGCTTCTGTGCAAATAACCTATGAAAGAACAAGAGGAGAATTCCCTTGAGAACATCACGTGGTCTGAAATGGAAAAACAAAACATACAAGCTAAAGAGGTCTATTGAAATAAAATCGAAAAAGAAGGTTTATCAAATGAAAATCGGAATCAGTTTTCTGTGGAAAGTCTTGCCTCTTGTTAAAGGGGAAGAAAGACTTGGCACAAGGAGTTGGTTTCAAGTAAAATTGGAAGGTATGTGCAATTCAATCAACACCAAGGGAAAGAGTAAGGTTATTGATACAGAAATTGTGAGTGTAATGGTAAGAGTATATATGTACACAAAGCTGAGCTCAAAAAAAGGACTTTCATAATTTATCCTAGGAAAATTCAATGAAGTCTACTATTTTTGCAACATACATGAAGTATTGATATACAATTTAAGGACAGAAATGGGTATAACATGTCTGTGGTTAACAGATGTACCAGCAATACGGGAAAGTTCAAATTAAAGATACCTGTATCCATGATATGATTGGATATTCCGTCAAAGGAAGTTAAGAACATTTTCAGAAAAATACGAATTCAAGGTTGCCATGGTCAGGAAAAAATCAGGGAAAAACAAAAATTTTTCAAGGTCAGGGAAAAGTCAGGGAATTTTGTAAAAAGTCAGGGGAAATCTTAAAATATTGTCAAAGTCAGTGAAAAGTCAGGGAATTTTATTTTAGGTAAACAGTTCACAAGATTTTGCACACAAAATCCTGTGAAAAGCAAAGTTGGCTGATGGATGATGGTCTTCAAAAGTAGCTGAAGCAAATGTAATTATTCACCTTATTAAAGGTCATAATTTGAAAATTGTTTACAGATCAGGGAAAAGTCAGGGAGAAGTAGGGGAATTTTTTTGTTACTGATGAGTGGCAACTCTGTGAATATCTACCCTAGACAAAATGTTCATTTCTTACAAAAAGCAAGAGTGTATTGAATGATCAGCAATCCCCTTGAAAACTAAACAAGCTTTTGGCTTCTGCACTTGAAGTACTTTGGTCTTTAAAATGTTGCTTTTTTGGGATGATCACGCTTTTGAGGTTTAACTCAACTTAAGCAGCATTCTTACAAGACACAATTACCAGACACACATGCAACGGAAATCAAACAATGAAGTAAGAGAGACACAGTGAGAAATAGGTCATGGTGTTCTTGACTGAAAATCCCCTCTTTCTCGAAGGTAAATAATTTGCCTGGTATGTATTACGTCTTTCAACTGCAGTTTTCAATTTTTCACGTGTTGATCCAAATTACTTGCCAAAAAATAAATGCATGATTGAGTTCCAATTTCCGAGTGAGGTGCGGTATTGCGGAATATCAAAATATCAATAGGTCGTATCACTTTTGATATATCAAAATTGTTCTCATACATTTCTTGGAAGGTTTCTTGATAATATCATGAGATTTTGATACTGATAGAAGGGATGATATTTTGATATTCTACAGAGGTTCAAAATATCAAGTCTCTGCTAGGGTCAAGTGATAGGTGATGAGGTTTGATATTTTGATATATCATGATATTATCACGATATCATGATATTATCAAAATATCAAGAAGGCTATCAAAATCTCAAGTCTTTGGTAGGGTCAAGTGATATGTATTGAGGTTTGATATTTTGATATATCATGATATTATCAAGATCTCATGATATTATCAAATTATCAAGGAAGACTATCAAAATCTCAAGTCTTTATATCATGATATTATCAAAATGTCATGATATTAACAAAATATCAAGAAAGCTATCAAAATCTCATGTCTTTGCTAGGGTCAAGTGTCTAAAGGATTAAAGAACGAGGTATATCAAAATAGCAAGATAATATCAAAATAGCGAAATATCAAATCATTTGTGATATTTTGATATTCTGCAATCCTACACCTTAGTGCAATTTCCAGCCCTTCTCCCCCTTGGTCATCGAAGAAATTTCCACTTAATTGCTAACCAGTCGTAAAGCTTCACAATCTCGTGACAATCTCATACCTTTTTTCGAAAAACGGTTCTCAGTAATAACTTGGCGCCTCCTCAATATGCCAACGAGAAAACGTGCTTCTCCTTTACAACGTGCTTTTTTTCATATTAAAACGATGTGCTGAAACATGTTTTGTATGATCAAATTTCAGACTGCAAAAAGTGCTATTGGCAATTGAAGTGAATTGCATAGAAAGGATTAGCTGCAAGTATTTTGAAATCAATTTTACCGAGAACGTTTTGAAAGGACTTGTAATGGTGTTCCCGACATTTTCAAGAATTTTATAGTTCTTAAGGTTAGTCGAAATCATTTGGCATTGCTTTGGAAAAATGTGAATGATCTAATAAAGAAAGCCTGTACAGTTGAGTGGAAAGGACTGTGTGAAGTTGGAATCAAAGATAATTCGGTTACTTACAATTCGCAGCGAAGTGATCGAAGCGATAAAAAATTTTGGTTTGTGGAATTGACGTGACATCATTACTAACCTTTGCACAGAGTGGTTTTTCACTCGCAAAGTCTAGAGTCAGCCACTTTTTCGTCAGGCTGCGCGTTTTGTGAAAACGTTAATCGATTGACGAAGTTCAAAATTCAATTTGCCTTGGGTTTGCGACTATCAAAAAGGTTATAAAACTACAATTTTCGTAGATTCGTTTATAATACAGTAAATTCTGAACTTCTTAGATCACCCTCTTTTCCCCAGACAGTCAATTGCAGTTTACGCCTGCAATTTTTCCTCAAAGCACCTCTCTTAAATTCGCACACAACTCGTAACCATCCTTACCTTTCAGTGCAATCGTATTTGCCTCCTTTTTTTCCCGGCGCAAAAGTAGGCTATGTAATTTTCAATGCTGTGGGCTTCGTTCTGCTTTCCTTTCCCCTGTGTTGATATTTATACCGGAAACATAACACTTCCTCTGTCCCAATCCCTATGGCCTCACGTATTTTCCATACTCTTTCCCACCTTTACCTGCCCTCGTCATAAAATCGGGAATCAGATGATAATCACGGTAGTGATAAGACAATGGCAATAGTGAAATAAATGAGTAAATAAATAAATTGTCAAAAAATGCTGTGTTAAATCTATAAAGACCTATTTTCTGTCGTCAATTTATCATAATTCAGTACTTGCTAAAATATGTAATGATGCATACTACTGAAGTCAAGTCTCAACATAACACACGCATTTTCCACTGTTCATGTTATTTTTCCGAATGTTCAGGAATTCGTGGTCACGTTATCCTGCATTTCATTGAATCGCAGCCAACACGACATTGGTCTTCCCAAAAAAGTTTGACTCAATTGGAAACGGTTCTCAGCAATTTCCGATCTCATACCTTTTTTGTTTCGAAAACAATGGCTCTCGACACTTATTAATAGTGCCAACTTCAGCATGCCAACTGAGAAACGTGTTTTGTTTTTTACCACATTAAGACAATTTGCTTAGACATGTTTTGTCTGATCAAGTTTGGGATTGCCAAAATTGCTGAAGCCAACTAAAGTGAGTTGCAACGAATGGACCACGGCTGCGATTCTTGGTAATAAATTTTACCTGTAAAGTTTAAAGGACTCGTAATGGTGGGCCGCACATAATTCTTAAGGTTAGTCGAAAACATTTTGCGTCGTTTTGGAGAAACAAAGAGAAAGGTAACAAATCGACGCTTGGTTTTTTTCTCGCTGTGGTTGTTGCAACGTGCTTTCTGGATTCAAAATGCGTTGTGGAATAGACGACGTAGCCCTTTTACGCAAGTAAATGAGTAAGTAAGAACGTAGGTATAAAAATGTCTCGAAATTTTTGTGACCCCGGTGCGTGAGGCAAAGAGAAAGTTGTGGAGAAAATTGAGGATCATTAATTGACGTGATAGCATTGCTGACCTTTGCACAGAGTGGGTTTCTACTTGCATAGTCTGGATTCAGCGACCGTTTCATCAGGCTGCGCATTTTGTGAAAACGGTTATGATCAGTTGGCGAAGTTTAAAAGTTCAAATTTCCTTGGTTTGGCGATTTAAGTAGATGTTAATACACCTTATTCCAAAATGGCTGCTGATTTATGCGGATACAAATTGGCCCTTGTTCTTTTGAATTTTAAGCTTAAGAACGAGGCATCAAGGGCTTATTTGAATAAAAACAAAAGAAAATTTAAATGGCGGCCATTTTGGAATAAGGTGTATTAAACAACAATTTTCTTAGTTTCGTTTATAATACAGTAAATTCTGGACTTCTTAAATCACCCGCTTTTCCCCAGACACAGACAGTCAATTGCAGTTTACGTCTACGATTTACCAGCCGATTAAAAAAAATACGTTTCTTTCCTCGAAGCACCTCTTAACTGATTCGCTTACAAGTCGTGAGCATCCTTACCTCTTTGCGTCCTCCTTCTCCCTGCGGCAATGTAGTCTATGTAATTATTAGTATAATGTATTTAATGGTGTGGGCTCGTTCGACTTTCCTTTCTGCTGTGTTGATATTCTATCTCTGGGAGTGTCATCGCCTCTTCGACGGTTGACGTGCAATGACACTCCACGGGTCGCGGTCGGCAGCTTGGCTGGTGCAGGCGTAGGCTGGCTGGCAGGTCCATTCCTTGATGTCCGCCATCCAGTTGTTCCGCGGCCGCCCTCTTGGTCTCTTGCCTTCTAACTTTCCTTCTAATACTGTCGTCAAGATATTATTTTTTCTCTCAATATGGCCAAAATACTTGAGCTTTCTTTTCTGAATGTCACTCAAGAGCTGTCTTTTTGTCTTAAGCTTGGTGAGAACTCTTTCATTTGTAACTTTGTCACTCCACATAACATTCCCTAACTCTCTGAGGCACCACATTTCGAAGGCTTCAATTTTAGCTCAGTTCAAGAACTTTGGAAAGAGTCCATGCTTCACACCCATATGTGAAGATTGAATAGATATAACATTTTACAATCTTGAGTTTTGTAGCGAGTTTTAAGCGTTTTGATTTAAGAATTTTAGCCATGGAGCTGAATTTTTCTGAGAATATTCTATACTGAAATAATAACACTTTCTCTGTAGTCCCCCACGGCCTCGCGTGTTTTCAATCCGCTCCCCCTCCCTCCCCGTCCCCATCCTCGTCATACAATCCGCAAGCGCGCAATAATAATGATAATGATAAAAGTAAAATAATTTTATAAATAAATAAATTCTCTAGAAAGCCCCATAAAATTATTGTAAAAAACAACGCCGTGTAAACTATTCAATAAAGATCTATTTTATGTCGTTAATTTATCATAATAACTTTCTAAAATATGCAATGATACATACTTTAGTATTGTTCGGACAAGTTAATACGCTTTTTACGCCGACCACGTTGAGCTTGGTGAGCAAAAACTAGAAAGTTTTTTTCCCCCTCCGTTTTTTATTTCACTATTACACATTGAAGAAACTAGAAAGCTGCAATCTTGTTTTGACAATAGTATTTACTCTTCGAAACTAAAAAAAAAAGAGTGTCAGAGATCTTTTTAAAGAACAAGAAGGTGAATAGTGCGTTTTCATCGTGGACATGTACTCCAATTTAACAATTACTCTTCCTGGCCTTTTCTGTGTTTGTTCCTGGTCACCTACCCTCCCCACACCCTCACAGTCGTAACATCGAGCACAGCGGCGTGACGTCGCTGGTGACGTATTGTGCGTCGCACACACTGGTCGCATCACAGAAAAGCGAAATTGAAAAAATAGTAATTCATTGTAGTAGATACTTTCTACATTTTGTTTTCTTAATGGTGGCAACAATGTAAGTGGTTTTTGGGAAGGAGAGTGACTGTTATTTTGGACTCTTGATTCAAGGCCAATGTTTTTTGCACACGAGTAATGTCACGAGGAAGTGCATCATGCTACTCGGCATTATGGTTTGATCGTGAGACGAGCAAAGTCCGAAAAAATGTGATACTCTTATTTTCGGGCAATGATAGACCCAACCCACGCATTGGCCTTTCTAAAAAGATCAATTGAAGGAATTTGAAAGAGAAACTATTTTGTTAACTCGCTTTTTGGTTGTGTCTTGTCTACCCAGATCAATTTACATTCTTGCAGGGCAAGTCCAACTCATTGCAGTTCCTTACTTGCTGTAACGACAGGGAAAAGGCTAGGAAATCCCCACATCAGACGGATGTCGTTTTTGTTGTCGAATCGAGGTTTTCACTAGCGACACAAGCACAAGCATAAGTAGCTTATGGTAGTGAAAACGAACGTCGACATAAGCATTAAATAACAACCACTGCATCCGCCATTTTTTCAAATGCTCAGACGCCGAGAATCTGGAACGAGTGCTTTAATTGGCCAGACTTGGAAAATTTCCTTGGGCTTATGCTGCGTTTCGTTGCTTATGCTGCGTTTCGTTTTCACTCAACGCAAGCGAACGCAAGCGTACGCGTAAGCACAAGGGAAAGGAAAATTTTTAATCCTTACGCTCTTATGCTTGCACTTTTGCTTATGCTTGCGTCAACTCCGTTTTCACGGCGAAATAAGCGCTCGCGCTTGCATCTCTCGTGAAAACCAGGCTCCCATCCCAGAAGGAGTTGTGGTGGGGGTTAGGGAAAGACCTTAGTTCACCCTGGTCACTTGTCTGCGCGTCAAGAGGGGAGGGGAAGGTAGGGGGATCCACCCTTTCCATCCCTTCTTCTCCCTTCCCTTCGGTTTGGCCGCTGCATAGGCTAGATTTAATGGAGTGCAAAACCGTATGTCCAGTCTGTGGGACAAACCACCACATCATTCGCAAAGATAACGGCACGGTGTTCCTTGTGTTGGGGTCTGGTCTTCGTAACTCATTTCACAACATCAATAACCTCGTTCCCAGGACCTTTCCCTTCGTTTTGATGTAAGAAAAAGATCCTGGGACGAGGTTGACAATATCGCCTCAACCACTGTGGTGAAATTTAACAAAATAAATAAGAAAGTTTACACTCTTTTAGGGAGGCGCGGTGGCCTCATGGTTAGTGTGCTCGACTTCGGAGCGAATGGTCCGGGTTAGGGACCTGGCCGGGGACATTGTGTTGTGTTCTTGGGCAAGACACTTTTCTCCCTCGGTGCCTCTCTCCACCCAGGTGTATAAATGGGTACCAGCGAAATGCTGGGGGTCACCCTGCGATGGAATAGCATCCCATCCAGGGGGGAGTAGAAATACTCCTAGTCGCTTCATGCTACAGAAACCGGGGATAAGCTCCGGCCTGATGGGCCACTTGGCCTGAAAGCTGACTTTACCTTTTTTGCACTCTTAAAAACGTAATTTCTGTCATTTGAGTGATCTGGGAACGAATAAATCAGAAATTAATTTTCAGAAGGCACGATTGTGAGGCTTGGGTTCGGTCATGTGATTTGGGTGACTCTTTAGGGCTTTTGGCGGATGATTTCTGCCGTTTTACTTGTTTTGATTATGGTAGGGTAGAGTGGTTTTCAATTGAGTGTCGAAAGTAATTAGATAATTACTTTGGTTTATGATTACTTCACTCACTTATTGGTTCAAAGTTCTCGCGCCATTTTTTCAACCAATCAGAAGTGAAACCAAAACCAATCGTGGCTAGCGCGTGCACATTTTCCCGCGCTTTGTGTCGGCTACGTGTAATTGCTTCGAGTTTTGATTGGTTTACTGGATTGTCTCCGACCTTTTTGATTGGCCAAAGTAATTACTTTGGTTTTGGTTTTACGACACTCAATGGAAAACTGCTCTAATGTAGGTAATGTACGATACCTTTATTTTTTTTTTTAATGTACGATACCTTTTTCCTCGAGGTTCAGTGCCACTGCATTAGATGAGGAATACGTTTCCCCCTTTTTTTGGCCACAAATAAGGAGTGGCTTTTGTGGTAGTTTTTCATATGTTAGCTTTTTTGAGACTTAGCTCGTTATATTGTTAGTCTCCCTGTATTAAGTTTACTATGTGGAATATCCACGTGTAGCACTTGTAACCATCAGATGGCTGACTGTACACTTCTAATAAACTATTTCATTTTTCATTTTTCATTCCTCGTGTTATTGGAATCGGAATCTGTTTTGTCCTTGATATTGCTCCGGGCATTAATGGCGATTTTAATTCTCATTTCCTTTAGTTCGCCTATGGAGTCTGCATTCGTATACAAACGTAGTCGCGTACAAAGGGCATAACTTTCCTGTGTGGGGCCTGGACATTAGTCCGCAATGCCACTACTTTGCTACTGGGTCCCAGGACCGTACCGCTCGACTTTGGAATTTTGAGTACACTTTTCCCTTGAGGATATTTGCAGGACACCTTCAAGACGTTGATGTAAGTAAAATCAGCTGTTTTGGTTTACCCAATCCGTTTCTTCCCCATAAAAAAATATTATAATTTTCTAGACTGAAATAACATTCTCTACTACGAG
This sequence comes from Montipora foliosa, assembly GCF_036669935.1. Taxonomy (NCBI): domain Eukaryota; kingdom Metazoa; phylum Cnidaria; class Anthozoa; order Scleractinia; family Acroporidae; genus Montipora; species Montipora foliosa. The sequence continues at coordinate 5,074,944 of NC_090874.1, forward strand.
AGGCCTCTTTACTCTTGTACTGGTCAGGCTGAGCGGCAGAGGGAAAAGACCCTGCTACTTTTAAGCACGCGCCTGTTTTACTTAGCGACAAAACTGTGTGGTCTCACTAAAAGACGGCGGAGTCACCCAAAACTGGAATGCGTGCGACGCAGCGGTGTCAAGTATTAAACAGTCTCGTTCCCAGAGCCCGTACCGGTCAAATGAATCTAAAATTATGTCCCTCGATCTCGGTTAGGATTTTTAAGCACTTTTCGTCATAAAATCATAAATGTCTTGAACCACGGAGTCATATCGTAATTAAGTGAAGTACGATCGTCCGATTGAGTGTAGTCCTAAGAAGGACTGTTTGGGATCACATTGACTGACGTTTCGACAACCTGAGTGGAAGTCATCTTCAGAGTCAAGTCTTGACTCTGAAGATGACTTCCGCTCAGGTTGTCGAAACGACAGTCAGCGTCATCCTAAACAGTACTTCCCAGGGCTACACTCACTCGGACGATCGTACTTTACTTTTCTTCATGCTTTCCACGTGGGATGGTTGACATGGCGTTCCGTCTGCCGCGCGGGCATAATTCCCCCTGACATTGCACATACTTCCCAACTTCTGTCAAGCCCACTTCCCGCCGCTTTTACACATGATTACGTGCTCAACACTGGGGTCGTACTGCGAAGAATTTAAGCTTGGCTCATTGTAACTAACTAACGAGTGACAACGTTTAACTCTTCAATTGTAACTGTATTTTTTTCAGTGTGTCAAATTTCACCACAATTGTACTTACCTGGCTACCGCTTCATCTGATCGAACATGTCGACTGTGGGATTTACAGTCGGGAAACTGCGTCAGACTATTCACTGGACACAAGGTAAGAGCGGTTTTCAATTGAGTGTCGAAAATAATTAGCGAATTTGCTTTGGTTTTTTATTTCTTCTTTCATTGATTGGTTCAAACTTCTCGCGCCACCTTTTTCAACCAATCAGAAGTGAAACCAAAACCAATCGTAGCTCGCGCGTGCACATTTTCCTGCGGTTTGTGTCGGCTACGCGTAATTTTTTCGATTTTTGATTGGTTTACTGGATTATCTCCGTCCTTTGTGATTGGCCAAAGTAATTACTTTGGTTTTGGTTTCACGACATTCGATTGAAACTCGCTCTAATGAACTTTATTCAAGTGTCAAGTGTATTAATTTTATCTCTAAGGCACGAATTGGGGACACTGTACGGAAGTCAGATCAAATCAAATCATAGGTTAGGCAAGGATTACGTTTTTGCAAACGTTGGCTTTGTGGCACTTATATTTGAACAGACTTCACTGATTTAGAGTGTAATATGAAGTGCTAAGTATCTATCCCATATGAACCATGTGAGCGTTAGCCCTACTAATGGAAATGGGCCCACACAAGGACAGAGAAAAACTCTGACCATGGTGGGAATTGAACCCACTACCTTCGGGTTAGATCACCGCTGCTCTACCGACTGAGCTACAAGGTCAGACGGGAGCAGGCCGTGGGAACTGACGATGTTAAAGTCACGGCAATGAACATGTACAAGTACAAGGAAGGATTACGTTTTTGCAAACGTTGGCCGTGTAGCACTTATATTTGAACAGACTTAACTGGGTTCAATTTCCACCCTGGTCAGAGTTTTAATCTGTCCTTGGGTGGGCCGATTTCCATCAGTAGGGCTAACGCTCACACGGTTCATATGGGGTAAATAAATAACACTTCACATAACACTCTAATCAGTTAAGTCAAATCATGCGTTAGTTTTTGAGGAGAGGGAAAAACCGGAGAACCCGGAGAAAAACCTCTCGAAGCAGAGAAGAGAACCAACAAAGTCAACCCACTTGTGACGCCGTGTCTGGGTATCGAATCGGAGGGACGCATTGGTGGGAGGCCAGTGCTCTCACCACACTGCGACACCCCTGCTCTCCAAGAAAACAATCATTGCAGTTACTGAAGCATTCTCTGGATCTCAATGTTAATTCCCCTTAATGACTGCCATAAATTACTTTTTACATCAATTATGGGAATTTGATGATGCATCTGGACATAAAAAACCCTGGTGATAAATTTCTCTATTCTCTTCACCAGTCTGCTTGACAATGTATTGAGCTTTTTGGGAGAAAATTGATATCAATCACTCGTGGGAGTCAAAGGATTAAGCAGAGGGAAAAAAGCCATTTTGAACCAGGACTCAAACCTATGACCGCGCATTTGCGCTTTACACTGCTTCGCCGTCACTCTTACTGAATGACGTAGAATGCGTAATGTGTATATTCCAATTTACAGCTAGGGCGCATTTTCCCCACAAAATAAGAACGAGTGGCAATAATCGCAAAATGTTCGCACTGTTTTGTTTTTGTCGACGTCTTGGTTTTCTCAGGTCTCTTCTCTTGACAAAATCTTTCACCTCGACCGCTCTTAATGATGCGTTACCTATTTTCTCGGTAAAATCACATAGGTCTTTCCCACCAAGTATATATCATACATCTTAATTTACAACACCGGGAACTACGTGCCCTACTCTTTGCGAATAGTGTGTGGGTTCTTTTACGTCCATCAGGGTTATGAACGTCGAAGGTTGTGAGACGAGGCCTACTGTTTATGGTCCTTATCCGGGAAGGCTAGAGTCTAAACATTTATCAGTTATTTAAGGACCCGGAGTGTTGGTCCGGCCGGAGTCGAACTCACGACCTCCCTCATGACAGCCCTTTCTCAACCATTTTACGTCAACACGACCCTCCGGGTTCGAGATTGTACCACTCGAGGGTTGCTTCCTTATCGCTTCTCCTTTTTTCAATACCTTCACAGCGTATGAATGCCATCTAATTGTTGTCTACAGGGTTCTGTGTACGATCTAGCGATGTCTTCTGACGGTCAGTACCTTGTGTCCGCCGGAGAAGACAGGCGCATTCTTTTGTGGGACTTGTCCGCTGGAAGCATGATCAGAGAGTTGCGTGGGCACACGGACACGGTGTACAGCCTCGCTTTTAGCGCAGACGGAACGTTGCTTGCCTCGGGGGGACTTGACAACAGCGTGAGGATATGGGACTTTGGACAGGCGGTGAAATCATCCAGCAACAATATTGCGAGCGTGAACGCTTCCCCAGAACAGATGGCTTCCTTCTCCGCCAAAAATTGCTCTGTCCATTGCGTACAGTTTAGCAGCTGTAACTTAATTCTCTCGGCTGGCTCGCAAACAACATAGAAGTGTGTAAAGGGAGCGACTCGACCATGCACTTTATTAACCGTACCAAAAAATGCGTTTTCCCGCATATTACCACTTAAGGGAAACTGTAAACTGAAAGATCACCTGAAAGATTAACCCCGGGAAAAAAAAGTCCTCTTGGTTCACGAAGGGTTATTTTTCAACTTTTGACGCTTACAAATTTCATATACTGCTTTCGGGAAGCAAAAAGTAAGCTTGGAAGGTAAATTTTCGCTCTCAATTTCTGAAAGGACGATTTTATTCCTTAAAAATTTTGGGCACCTCGACACATTCTGACGGATCAAATCCTTGTGTCCTTGTTGGATCTGACATCCTTGTTTCGACTTCTTTCCTTTCAGTGTAGGCTAAGTAGCTTTAAATACCCTTAAAACGGAGCACTGATGGAAAGAGGGGGGTAAAATGAGCGCTCCGTCGGCTTCCTGGGAGAGTACTCTCTGGAGAGTAAACGAACTTCCGACGTTAAAAAACGTGTACCTTTACCTTTACTTGCTGATAGAAAAAAATATATCTTCAAACAGTCTTACAATGAGCTTCGAAACCCCCTCCCCTTCCCACCAGAGACTTTAAGTTGAATTTGTTTGTTGCGTGCCCAGTTCAGAAGTAGTTTAAGAAACCACTACAGCTATGGCATGTTAACGACGAGTCAAGTTATGGGAGCTAGGGTTTAAGGCGCAATGGTCCTCCTACATGGCTACATGGAATGTAGTACACATGTACAGGCTGTGTTTTCATACGTTTCAAGGAAGAACCAGATTTCGCGAGGTCATTTTTTTCTCGTTCCTGTCCTCTACCGCGCTCGACTAAGTACGCGGTTAAAGAGGGGCTGCTCGTAGTCTACAGACAACGTCATCACAGTAAATTCCTCAGTCGTTACCTATTCTTGGGTTTCACTCACGTGATCAACAGCCATGTTTTTCAACGAAAACAAAAGAAGACGTTAGCATAATAATAGCTTTCAATTCCCGGAGGATTGGATCGGGACACCAACATGGCCGCCATTTAATTGTTTGGGGACACCAACATGGCGACCGTGACGTCATGTGAAATCCAAGAATACAGTAAGTGACCCAAGTTTTAAGCCTTCATTTAAAAAGACACCTGTTTATTTTAACTGGAATTTTCCTTTTTAATGGTCCGCCATGACTAAGTTTAAAATCTTGAGAGAGCTGGATCGAGGATAAAATGACGTCAAAGACTTATAGTTTAAGAATGCAATGCATGTGTACCCGCCTGAATTAATATGTAGCACGAGAGTTTTGCATAGATAAGGCCCGTTTTAAACGTCGCATTTTACATGTGCCGAATCTAATGCAAATGAGAAAATTCTATTGTTTTCGCTCATTTGCATTAGATTCGGCACATGTAAAATGCGACGTTTAAAATGGGCCTAAGCTGCGTTTACGCGCTGAAATTTTAAGCTTGTGAGTAAATGACGTCACGTTTCCCTAGATCCAACCCTTTGAGATCCAATCGGGCAGTTTGGAACGTGAGTGACGTCAGACCGTGACTGATCCAAAGCTTACACTTAAAAGTAAACAACCTTTGGATAAAAGTCAAAGCTCAAAATTTTGTCAGTCAAGTTTTAAACAATCACACTTTCAAAATCTGAAGAAAAAAACGAAGTGATTTTTTTTATCATAGTAGCGCTTTCAGTGACGATTGTAACAGGTATGGTGTGGGTGAAGTTCTTTTCGCATTTGTTCGTCACCACTCCTCTTACAATCATCAATGACAAATCTAAAACTGCGAGACACAGCCTCTTTAAGTTTGTGAGAATATTTTTTGTCCCACATAACATCACAATTTTATTACGGAAAAAATAATCAAAATGTTTACAAAAGTGTCTTTCGGTTCCTGTCATTTAATTAGCTTGATAATGACATGGAGTGATAGAAAAGTCGCTATTGCTGATTTCTATTCTTTAATGGTTCCTGTCAATCAATGATTTGCATTACACTGCTCGTTTGTGGAAAAATGTAATGCCTCTCCTAAAAAAATTAACGTGACCAAGAAAGACTAAAATATTAATATTAAAAGACGACGTTTCTAAAAAGCAGGGCCCAGTTGTTCAAAAGCCAATTAACATCAATCTGTGATGAAATACCAACCCAGGTTTACATTTCCCATTTAAAAATAGCCTTAACCTCTGTAATTTTACACCGAAGAAAGGCAAAAGCCTAGGCTACCTTTGATAGCTATAAGTCTCATGGATTTGATCAGAAAATAGACTGCAACTTAAGTTTCCAGTAAGCAACGATTAGCTTAAGGGGGGTGGCACTTAACTAGAGAAAGACAATGGTTGCTAAGAAAGCTTTTTAGTCAAAGAGCCCTGCAAAAAGGTTCTATGAGGTAACGTTTTTCAATAGAAATGTGACATCACTTCAATCAGAACGCGCATGCGCAACTAGTCCTAGTCCTCTGCCGTGCGTTTCAGTGTAAAACAGGTAAAAGCTCTCAGGAAACGAAAGGAAGAGGCACTTTTTTCACCGGATGGGAACTGTCCCATCATTTTTCGTAAACTGTACCATGGAATTTCTATTTGTACAAAAAATGGAACTGATATTTTGAAAAGTGTATCAAGGAAGGGCCTTATGACATCATAACTATTTTGAGAAATTATTTCTTTTAAAATCCATGCTACAGATTTTGTGCGAGAATGTTCTCACACTTTTGCGTTACAAATTTGCAGAAAACATATTTCACACGCTGAGTTTTAAGGCATTTACTGTTTTGGTCACGTGATTTACCAAATGTGGTTGTGATTTGAACCAGACAAAGAAATGTTAAATAGAAAACACTTGGCAAAAAAGGATAACTGTAGAGTTGAAGGAATTAGAGAAATGGCTATTTGAAGGAGTCCAGAGCAACGGTTTGGTAGGTAAGAGCCATCCCCCTTAATCAGTCTTTGAACATCTGGGCCAAGTATCTTTTTGTGGGAGAATTAACTTGATATTTGGGGGGCTACTTCAATAAGGAAAATTGAAGCAACCCCAATGAATACCGTTAATATTATTTTGGAAAATAACTAATTAACAATCTTTTTTTTAACAAAAGAAATGTACAAAAAGACTAGGACTACATGCGTACCAGTCACATGAACAAAAATAGAGTGCCCAGTAGAGTGGCCTTCGGAAGAATGCAATGCAGAAGCTGACTTTTTACATACAAACCTTACTTCTTTTCATATGTAAGAAAAATCATGAGAACAAAAGAGCCAAATGATTAAAACAAGAAAAGAAGGTAGCTTTTGTATTGTGACAAGGACACCTCCAGGCTCTCTGCAGTTTCCAGGCCTGGTTGCTAATCTTGCAATTGGAATCGAATCTGCCTGGAAACTGCGACAAGCGTGATTATAGGCTTATTCTCTTTTCCTCCAAAAATCCTGGGTGGAGTTGACCTTGTGACCATGTACATTGCAGGGGGGAGGGGGTGGGGTGTTGTCTTTTCTTTCAGCAACGATTTCACAATTCCAATGCCCCTCACCTCCCTCAAGAATTTGTTTTACCTCCCAGAAACTGAGAGAAGTGTGCAAACCAGTTAGTAAGGCTTATCAAGGTTGTGTGCTTTGCACTGTGTCTTTAAGTGCACATATTCATGTATCCCATGAGCAGGACACAGCAGTTCGTTAATAATTATTATTAGCTCTAGTCTAAAATAATAATCAAGACCTAAATCTTACATTTCTAGCGCCACATAGGTGGCTACATTGATAATGTATATAACAACAAAAATTTCTCTCCAAAAGGAGACTGTATGTATGCTTACCCCTAGAACAGCTCTCTGCCACAATAATTATTCTATACTATGGATAACATTCTTTGCTTACCAAAATAATTTGACATAAAATTGTCCAAAAAACAATACCGGTAATTTGAAAAAGCCCTCTTGCAGGCTATCGATAAATTTTGGAAGATGGTCAATAAATGAAGGGTGTAAACTGCATGTTACAGGCTAGGGTTGCTGGTCATAATGTTTCACCATAGCTGAAACCCCAAACCTTTTTTAATGCCAATATTAGGCCAAAAACACTATGCTTTAGATAATGTTTAAGCCTAAGGTTAGCATTTTTAGGGGCCCTGGAGTACGTTTGAAAGTGGGAGGGCTAGGTCTTGGTTTATGTATGAGTGGTGTACATTACTAAGTCTTTGATCAAGCCAAAAACAACACCGTAATAAAATGGGGGGGCTATAGCCTTTCCGTGGTCCCTGATTGTTGTAAAGGTTACAGTTGTTTCAGCTGGAGAATCTGACCTGTTACTAAACTATTTGTTCATTCTTGGTAAACTTCATATTTGGAATTGTCGTAAACGTAGAGTACCCCCAAATTTGGAAATTTTTAAGGTAATGCTGGGTATGAAATACAGAACGAAAATGTATCTTGCCTCTAAGAATAAGGTAAAACAATTTGAGGCTAAATGACAATTTTATATCAATGTTAGAAATACTCGTTTGGTATAATTAATTAGTTTAAGTAATGAAGGTGTTATTGGTGACCTCTTATTAATTGCAGTGTACTTGTAGTTAGAAATGGAAACTAAATGTGGGGGGAAAAAATAGAGTTGTTTCAGTTATGGTAAAACAATGACCTGCACGCCTACCCTGCACTTTACCTGTACCCTCCCATCCAATAAAATTTCTACATGTAATGAGACTCCATGCTGTCCAATTCGAAAATTATTGGTTGAGGCCAAGGAACTGTTTTCAAATTCAAATTGGGCAAGCATGGATTTTCTAGAAACATTAACAGCTTTAACCCAACTTTCAAGGTTAATGACCAGCAGTTTTTTTTTATATTACCAAGAGGAAAAGAAAGATGTTGCTAACCGTATATATAGCTTACATACATACATACTTAAATTGACCACTCCCCATAGGGGCTTTTCAGGGCCAAAACACAATTAATGAAATGACAGAACGTACCAACAATAACTGCTAAGAATCGCAACTGGCCAGAAGCAAACCAGTTGGCTATTTACAAGTGCAGCTGAGAAGGTAAACCATGTAGTACCAGAAACAACTTCAGCAAATGGTCAGAACGCGTCTCGAACATGGGATCCCCAGACCTCAAGGCAACTGCCCTAACCACTGGGCCACACTGCCTCTTCTTAATCCAATTAAGCTTCTTAATCCAAATGTCTGAGAATTAAAGGTACACCACCTTTACCAAAACAAGCAGCACTTTTCACTGCCATGAAATTTAGTGACGCATATTGGCCAATACTCAGCTCCAATTTGATCCTTGGCATTCGATTGGTTACTACGGAGTATTCAGTTTTTTGTCCCTAAATGGACTCTACCTTAAGAAAAATAATAATATATTATACAGTGGACCAAAAATTCCAAAAAATTCATCTTCTGGTGATAACGGTTTTAGGAGCACTTACAGACTTACTAATTAAAATCAAATTACCATGTTACAAAAACACTGTCTACATTACTCTACATAACTTTTTTTCACACAGCTGCTTTATTTTGAAAACCTTTCTGTTGCAGCTAGTCTGCTAATAGCAGACTACTTTTGCTGCAACAGAAAGGTTTTCAATAGTTTTAAATACCGTGTGCCATAAAACCAAGTATTTACATGTACTTAATTTGTATTTACCAATAAAAATGTGCTGACATGTCAATCATGGCACAATGCAAAACAAAGTTGGGGGAGCAAAGCTCAGGAAACACACAGAGTTAAAACTCATTTGCTTTGCCTCTGATGGACCAAAAGTGTATTGAAAAATGTCACTGTACTGTCAACACTACATTAGCCTGTGAACGCAGACGTCTTTCCGGCTGCCGTTTCTCTCCCCCGGCCACCAGAAATATGCCTGCATTCACAGGATAACACTACATTGAAACCCAACGTAATCATAATAGGTAATTTTCTCCAATGAATCACAAACTACCAATACGTACACAACTTTCACAAGAAATTTTTCTCCAGCAAAAAGTTGACTTGTCTGAAAAAAATCACTCCGCTTATAGTCGAATAAGTACTGTAGTTAGAACACACATGAATAGCACCAAAATTAATTGCTACTCAAGTATGCTGACAATAATTGATGAATTAGCAATTTAGGAGTGCTTGATGATTCTCAAGGTTTGAGGAGGAAAGAGCCAGGCCCCAGTTGTTCGAAAGGTGGATAGCCCTATCCATTGGATAAAATCACTATCCACTGGATAAGTCACTTTGTTTTGCTAGTGTTTATCCACTGGATAGCAATATCCAGCTTTTGCACAACCGAGACCAGGTGTATCAAACTAAGATCTAAGACAAGAGCTAACATCTAAGACCCCACCCAAATCTCACACGCCAAAAATTTTGGGTCGTGTTTTATCTCAATGAACAGGCTTCAGAATTGGCCAAAAGAAAAATAGAACAAACAATGGTTACAATGGATTTAGCACAGAAGACAATAGGAAGTACACTGTACAACACTATACAGCCAATGAAATACAGTGTTCAACAAGAGGTACGACCCTACCCAAAATTTTAAAGCTCACTATAAATATTTTACGAAATGTTGTGGTTCAACAAAAAAGCCAATTACGCACAGGAAAACTATAAAACCGCAACCGCTAACGGTAATTAATTTTTGGTTTTACAACTCTACTAGTTGATTGCTGCACAATGGGAACTGTCAAAATCATAAAGCCTGCAATCACTAACGGTAATTAGTTTGTGGTTTTACATCTCTTGTGGTTGGTCATAGCCAAGTGTTCAAGGTTTTCGGATTCGCACAGCAATAGCAGGTCTTATTGGATGCCACACAACCAAGAATGCAAGTTGTATAACCAGTACCAACTCCGAGACCATGTTTGCAAAGTACCAAAGTTATGAATACCAAATTGCAAAAAAAAATTAACTCAACAATCACTGACTGAGGAACTTTAGCAATGATCATATGTTTGAAATGTGTGAACACTCATGCAGCCAAACAAGAGTTCAAATCTGACAAATCATAAAATTGCTGAACATTTTTCATGGAAGAGGTCCTCCAGCAGAGGTCACTACCTGCAAAAGTCCCTTTGTGTTTGTTGCACGCAATTTTCTGCAACAGTGATCACAACTGTTATAGAAGAGGAGGCTCAGAGTTAATTAAACAACCTCTCTCCTGGGGAATTTCCTGTTGATTACAGTGAATTGATCACAGGGAAATTTCACAAAACAGTGACCAATGTGCTGAGCTAATTTAATAATTATTGTTACCATTCCCTGATTGTGGAGCTAGTGTGGCCGAGTGGTTAGGGCGCTTGCCTTGAGATCCGGACCCGGATCAAGACCCACTCTGACCACTCTTTGAATTTGTTCCTGGTAGTCCCTGGTTCAACTTCCCAGCTGCACTTCTAAATAGCCAACTGGTTTGCCTCCGGCCAGTTGGGATTCTTAACAGTTGTAGTTGTCGTGTTCTGTTGTTTCGTTGATTGTGTTTCATTGGCCCTGAAAAGCCCCTATGGGGAGTGGTCAATTAAGTATGTATGTATGTATTCTGTGCTCTCAATCAAAGGTTACAGTTCTTGGCTGGCAGTAGCTTGTTTTGCTCCAGAAGGCCGTATGGCATCATGGGAGAGCAAATGATGTCGTAAAGCACTGGATGTGTCAAATTGCTTCCCACATACCAGACACTGAAGCACATGCTCCTTTCCATTGTCCTGTTCCTGGGTATTGTCTCCACAAAGGTTAATTCCTGCACTTGGTTGGATATCACCATCGCCAAACTCAAAGGGTTTGTTGTGACACTCATGCACATGCATATTGTGCCGACGTAAATCGCCTGAAATAATAACTTAAAAGTCAATTGTTTGTCTGAAAGTGGACAATTAATTTTGTGGTGATTGCTAAAGCTGCTGTTACATATGAAACTTTTTGCTGAAACGTACGTGCAATGGCGCAGCAAAAAAAGTTTCAGCAGGCATTGCACCGTGTAACATAAAGGTCAAAACTGGTCTCGAAATTTTGTTTACATGGCCTTAGCTGGTTTCTGATTGGCTTAAACAGTGTAGCGTAACAAGACAGCGCAAGACCAGTTTCACAAAGTGGTGTTACAAGGTGAAACTCCTGTTTTTATTACCACTGTGATGGCTGCGGCTGTTGCAGAAGTAAAAAGCGATTCTAGTTTCTGTGAAATTTGTCTCGCAACGGAAGGTCAAAAAAGTTTCATGAGACGTGTAACAGCGGCTTAAGAGTAAGGAACGATTTTTAAGTGACAAGACTTCTAGCACTGGGGTGCTGATTGGGGACACTTCATGGAAACTCAAATCAAATCAAACAGTGGCTTTGGAGGAGAGGGAAAAACTGGAGTGCCCAGAAAAAAACCTCTCGGAGAAGAGTAGGGAACCAGCAAACTAATCCCACATAATGACGTCAAGTCTGGGAATCAAACCCAGACCACATTGGTGTAGGAAGAGTTCTTTTACTGCTGCACCATCTCTGCTCCTGGAGAAAATTTTTTTCTGGGCCATGAATTGCCAGTTCCAGATCCTACAAAATGTGAAAACATACTTTTTTTAATGAAACAAGATTTCATTAAATGATTGTGGATAAAGAATGTGATTCCTGAAATGAGAATGGAGAATTCAATTAACTTTGAACCATGATGATTCAAATTTTCATTGTTTTCAAGTTTTCAACAACATCCATGATAATAAAGCGGTAATGGGGTTATGTTCATTGAAGAATTTCCTGTCCTGAATTGACAGCCTGTTTATTTTTTAACATCGCTGACATCTTACCTGATCTGTTGAAGGACTTTGGACAGAGATTGCAAGTAAATGGACGTTGCTCTGCATGTGTCACAATATGCCGCCCAAGTTTACTTGATGTTGCAAATGTTTTGGGGCAGTGGGGACACTTGTGTGGTTTCTCTCCTGTATGAATGTATGTGTGTGTCTTCAAGGATATTGTTGTTGCAAAACTTTTGTCACAGTGTTTACAGTGGTAAGGGCGTTCACCTGCCAAAATGAAGAAAATGAAGTTAGAAAAGGTGCACAGCTGTGAACAAAAACTGTTTGGTTTGTCTTTGTGTGGCCTGGTTTGTTAACTTTACATGGAAATACACTACATTAGAGCACAAGCTTCATATGTCCAGAACTGCCCTTAATTAGAAGCACATGGATTTCAACAAGCATCACGAAGTGTCCCGTTGATCTTCTCCCCAACTTCAAAATCATTCATGTATCAGATTACTAACTTCTTACTAACTGAGCGTGAGGGCCGTACTGGGGAATATTGGCCCGAGGTCGTGGCCGTACGGACCCAACCCAGGCATGTACCCTGTATGTGAAAGGAGTAAAGACCACAAAACCAGGGGTCTCCTCCCTACTCTTCACAAACAGTGTAATGGTTCTTTAATATCCCACAATGTTGATTATCAGGAAAGGTTGTGAGACAGGGCCTACAGTTTGTAGTCCTTATACGAGAAGACTTAAAAGTCTAACCACTTGTAGGTGTAATTACAAAGGCAGCACTTTCTCCTCAATTATTTTAAAGACCTTGAGTGTTGGTGCAGCTGCAGGAGTCCAACTCGGCACCTCCCCACGTGGCAGCCCAATGCTCAACCAACTTAACCATGTGTCAATATATTATTATAATGCACTGTCCAATCCTCCCTTTCCATACCATCAAATCACCTACCAGAATGTATTCTGCTATGTCGCCTTAAATCATTGGAGCTGTAGAAAGCTTTGGGGCACTGTGAGCACTTGTGGGGTCTCTCTCCTGTGTGAGTGTAGATATGCTGCTGGAGACCAAATGGATGGCGAAATGCTTTGTCACACATGGTGCATTTCCACTTACGACAGCTCATGTCTGGACACACCCGCTTTATGTGTCTTGCAAGATAACTAAGTGATGTAAAGATTTTGCCACATTTACCACAAGCATAGCCTTCTGTGAAAAGCAAAAAAATACATATCTAGAGTTAGTTGATTCTGTAGAATCAACTAACTCTGAGCTGTCCGTCTTACTTTATCTTTGACCATGGTCAAAAAGTGGCAACAGACTTGAGGACCTTTACTATACGTTTATAATTTGTAAAGTTCTAACTCACAGCAGAGTAGCAGAGCATACCAATTCATGCTACAGCAACATTTTAAAAGAAACCAATTTGTACCACAGCAAAGATTGTCTGAACTTAAAAAAAGTACATTATCTCCATTCTTGTAGGTACAATAATTATGATATCCACACTCCGGAGTTGAAGAAGATCATTATTATTGTATTGATAATATTTTGGTGGTACAAATATTATTAGTCTTAAGCCTAAGATGAAACCTGAAAATAAGGGGAGGGGAACCCCAGGGGAGTCAGGATGGCTTAGTGGTTATCAACAGTGCCTTCCACCTCTGCGACCCGGGTTCTACTCTCGGCCCCGAGATCGTATGTGGGCTGAGTTTCAGTCGATCTCAACCTGACTCCAAAGGTTTTTCTCCGGGTACTCCGGTTTTCCTCCCTCAGCAAAATCGACTCACAGCCTATTCCATCAGGCTGTGGTGCTGTGCTCCGAGGTCATACATGGGTCGTGCTCAGGGGCCGAGCGCCTAGCCGGCAGCACAGCTCCTTCGGTCCGATCTCGTTGAGCCGCGCCCTTAGCAATTCAGTCTCGGACTGCGAGTAAGGGTGTTTAGCATGTCACGTATTATTATTATTAATTGTATATAGTCCATTATAATTTGTATACATGTATATACTTTACAACCTTACAATTTAAAAGATTCTCATCTGTGCCCACTTTCTTTGTAAAAGAAATATTATATGATCCACCCTGCGAACAGAACCTCCTTTTGTCTTTTTCTTTACTGAGGAGGAGACAAGGAGGCTCTGCCCGAATCACGTCAACTCTATGAAGCCGCCGCAGCCCGAACTTCTGGACTAGTCAATCTTGTTTTCTCTCGTCAAACCGGTTTTTCCAGTGCGAGCGTCCGTTTATTGACAAAACCGATGGTATAATTGAGCCTGCTGTACCATCATGAAAAACTAAGATGGCGGCGAGATCTGGCATATGAGGCTTGGGTTTGAGACTGTATCCTGGCAACATGCAGCGCACATTCAATAAAGATCTTACTCGATTCATGCAGAGCCTTTATCGAGAACGCCAAAATCGAGCAAGCAAAAGAAAGGCTCTGCTAGCAGGATGTATATGATCATGCAAATAACTTCCATTTCATCAACAACAATTCAATCCCTCCAAGTTCTTCACTTCTCCAACTGTAATTTATGTTTGTACAATCATCTGTCCAGTAACAGGAAATAATTTTAAGAATTTTTCAACAAATATTTTGAGTGAGTTTTTTGAATGATTTAGACCTGCTTCATGACAACAAAAAGTATAATTATTGTTTGGACTTTAACACTGGATAAGCTCTCTATCCCCCAAAATTAATTGTCGTTTTTCAGGCAAGCATTCCCTCAACCTCATAATTGCCTCAATTTTTACATGGCTCTGCGATGGAACCCTTGCTATAGAGTTCACTATTTTTTTGTCATTAAGCTAACAGCGTGAAAAAACTATGTCCCTGTTTAACCCTTTCAGCCCCGATAGTGCCAAATGGCACTTATAGATTTTACTCTGTCTAACGCCAGACGATTTTACTCGTCAATGGGGAACCCCTCGGGGCTTAAAGGGTTAAATTATAATAACCAGTTGACCCCTGGGAGTGAGGCACCAGACGATTTTAATTGTTAACTGGGGGATCTCCCTAGGGCACCTGAGGAGAGAATTAATAAAAATCTCAAAATATATTATCTCACCTCTTCCAATTTTATTGTACTGTGGGTCAACATCAACATCTCCAACACGAAACACACCCTTGCTGGTGAACACCACGTCACCATCGTGTTCGTCTTGGGAGTCTTCCCCCTCTCCGGCAAACTGTGTGGAAGAGACTGCTGGCTCCAAAGCATCTTGTGTGCTAATACTGAGAAGTGCAGATGCCGCTTGATGCAAGTTAAACTCCATTGATGGGCTAGACATCCTTCCCTTATGTGTCTGAGGTCCAGATTTACCTCCTTGTGTTGCAGGAGCAGGGTTTGTGCTTGTCTCTGGCATCTCATCAACACTAGAGGAAATAACAGACTCATGTGAAGTTAAATTGTTCAGATTGTTGGTTTGTTTCAGCTCTGCAGATTTTGTCCTCTCGTGAACAAACTTTTTCACTGCTTGCTTTGCGCTTACTGATGTCACAAAAGGAGAGCTAAAAGTTGGGCCTTGCCCTGTGGAAGGGATTGCCACTTGCATGAAAGAGGCTTGTGTAGCAGGTGCTGGTGTGACACATGTTACAGTTGCTGGTGTCATGGTTGCTTGTGTTACCACATCACTGCTAAGTGCTTGTCCTGTGCTATGGGATGAACTGACTCCCAAACTATTTAATTGAATGGGCATGCCTCCAACATGGACCGGAGAGGTACTTTGAAGAATTGGACCAACCATTGTTGTCACTGGAAGGTGCGAGGCACTTTGAGGCAAACTTGACAAAAGAGATGGCATTCTCTGTTCACGAGGAAGTATTGGCCTTTGACCGGTGACATTCACAGCATTAAGAGGAGCAGACTGATTCACTAAGGTCACTCTTCCAAGGGTAAACATGCTTGAGCTGCCTGGACTGACAGATGACTTGGGTATTTCCCTTGAATGCACCTTTGGAGCCTCCCCACTAAAAGGCAAAGGTACATGGCCTTCAGGTGGAGGTATCAAGTTCCTTGCTCTGACACCACTAAGCATTTGTGGACTGGTGAGGTAAACCACTGGTCCAGTAGCAGGCTTGATGTTCCAAAGCAAACTATTGGCAGTTTGTGAGCCAACACAGCTGACAACATCTTCCATCCCTTTTAGAGGCTGCTGGGGTTGCAGCTGCGGAACACTGCCAGTGGTTGCAAGCGACAGTACTGGCATCTGGGATGCAAGTGACGTCTGGATATTTGAAGGCTGTGTTGGTTGACACAATAACTTCTGGATACTCTGAACTCCCACAGGATTCATCATTACAGCACTCATAACAGGTTCTGACAGATTGTCTGCTCTCGGGGCAGCTGTGGTTGGACAAACAACACCCGGAACTGCAGGAATTAAATTTTTCTGAGGTGTTAACTTATTTGCATTCATTAAATCCAGCTGAAATGTTGTTCCCTGTTTTAAGTTTGTTTCAATATTTGTAGGAAGTCTCACAGGTGGCTGAGACTGAGGGTTAGAGACAACACTTATGTTGTTGTGTGTTGACGTATTAACAAATTTATCAAAATCATGTGACACTGTAACTTCCTTTGTGGATGTCAGGGTTTGCCTTACCAACTCTGTAACAGCAAGCGGAATTTTATGCCCAGAGTGTAGAGGTAGGCCAGAGGTCTTTTCTGAGTTGCTATTTGTGATATCCTTTTCAGAAGCCAATGGGATGCAGGAACGAAAGCTAACCAGAGCTTCAGCAGCCTGAGATAGTTTAGCTTCTTCACCTTTTCCAGCCACTGTCATCTCTGGCGAAGCAGCACAACTAGTGTTAGTAATGTCTGATGCAACCAACTGCATCTTCTCAAATTCTGCAGGAATTCTACTGGGCTCATTTAAAGTGCCAGAACTTTCATCTTTGGAAGAGGACAACAGTACATTCTCGTAACACAGTTTATTTTGAGTGGCCATCAGTCTTGACTTCCTCGAAGATGGGAGGATGCCTTTCAGTTTCTCAGCTGTTAATTTAAGAAGGATATCTGACCCAGAAGATACTGTTACTTTCCTAAATCCAGGACACTTTTTCAGTTCACAAAAAAGATGATCAAATACTTCTATCTTCCTTTTGTCATTAACACTGCTGCCTGATCTTGCATATTTCTGTTTATTACAAGGAACATCTTCTTTCTCATTGCTCAGTTTCAATGATACTCCACCAGAGATATCTTTTGATCTAATACTCTTTCCTTTGCTCTCAGACTGTTTGTCATTTTCCAGGATCTTAGCTTTAGCACTGAGCTTTCTGTTATAAACTGATGGCTTGCCCTTTTCATTCACGATTTTGCTTCCACCGAGTTTATGTTTTTGTTTCGCAGTTGCATTACTTTTTGAAGAAGACAATGTTTTACCACAAGAAATGTTGCTTTTACTTTTGGAGTAAGAATCCTGACTTTCTATTTCATTAATGTCTTCATGTGTGATACCATGTTTGAATTCTGTTTCAACATTCTTTGCTTTTTTCGGTTTTGACTGATGCTCAGTCAGTGTTGTGTTTTTCAGAAAGTCACCATTTTTACGACTCTTTTTGTTTTTGGAGGTAGCTGGTCCCGCTTTGATGTTAGGCTTCTTGCCTTTTACCAAAATGGGGCATTTATCTTGGGTA
>NC_090874.1:5097480-5099980 GCF_036669935.1 Montipora foliosa
TGCCTTGATTTTTCAAGGTTTATACACGTTTTTCACCCTTCAGCACTTTACAACCGAGAATTTGAAACAATGTCATTTTGACAAAGAATAGCAAATATTTTTGATGGGCCATAGTGTAGCCTGTGGCCTGGGACCAAGGTCTAACCCAGGTTAGTATACAACCTACAATAGATTTTAGGGAGATCTGTATGACATTTAAAATGCAAGCACCTCCAGTCGATATTGTATGTATTGTAATTTCTTGTAATTAAGTGTCGTGTGACCCACATCATGTCAAAAGTAAATGGAAAGTTCTATAGTAGAATCTAAAATTTGTTGTAAATTTAGTAAGGTCGTTTTGCATAAGCAAATCTTTGAAGTGAATTGTTCCAATCTACTAGGTGTCAATTGGGAAGCAAAATGATTTTGTCTGCTAGTTTAATTAATTCTTGTCAGTACACTAAATTTTGCGACACCCAGGCACAAGCTTTCAGAGCTGCCTATCCTTTTTCAAGCTAACATGTCTGTTTCCACACGTCCGGGAAATTCTGACGTTGTTAAGAAATCTTTAAGACATGCATGACTGGCTGATAATAAAACAATATTCCCCCACCGATATGATCGAGAACTTATAAAATGCTCCAAATTAGCTTTAAAGCATAGGTTTACCTTTAATGTACAGTGTATTTCAACGTTATCATTCTCGGCAGACCTTAATTAATTAACACAGGTGACAATTCGAATAGGCCTCCTTCGTCTGGACCAAAAGATGAGGAAACCATGCCCTAAGCCTGACAAAGCATGTATAAATTGACTATTTTCCCGAAAAAAAACGTCTGGAAGGTGGACTGCTGTAGAATAAGCCAGGACATGAGCATCAAAGGTGACAACCCCGTAGAGACCATTCTTTGTCCAAATACCGACAAAATGACGAAGAATATAAATTTAGACAAAACGTCAGTCAATGCGGTGGCATTTATCTGCCTTTATTGACTAGTTCAAGAAGCGAGCGATCTTCGTATTTTTCCATCAAACAAAATAAAAATAGAAATGTGCAAAGTCATAAATCAGTTACTTGGCTTTGCAAAATGGGAGTTCCGAAGAAGACGATTTTGCCGGACTCGAGTTCCAATATTTTCATTTCAATGACCTCGATGCTAAAACACAAAATAGCGGTTTTGTAAAAACGTTTTCGCGTAAGCAGTGGTCTTACTTACTGTTCTCGACTTAAAATACAAAAAAATCGGGATTGATATTATGATTATGCACACTAAAGCTCCAGAAGGCCTTCGAAAAGTTTTGAAATACGCGCAACATATAGTAAACAAACCAATCTTGGAGGTGCATGCGGTCCAAACCGCCTGACAGAGAACAAGTATACAGAAAGGACCTTTTCTAAAATTTTGCAAGCCCAAGACAATTTTTGCAAGCTCCGTTCGATCCGCAATCTTTCTTGCAAAAATGAAGGATACTGTGTTAACCTTTAATCGCGACGACTACCTCTTTTAAATGTTACTTTACGAGAAAACCATTCAATCCTTTGGTTCGGTGCCTGTCATATTCCACATGGTCGCCGGAGCAGATTTTTCATAACGAATGATCGATGAAAATTGTTGTTCTCGAGTTTTAGGAACTCATCGCAGCTATTCAATGAAACAGTACGTAAAAATCCATCGAGACTCCTCACAGAGCACGTATTTACATAAATCTAAAAACCAAACTAACCCACCTCCTTCTTAGTTGTTGCATGATTTTCCTCTTCGTCCTCCGACGAGTAGCAACAGGGACATTTGCTAGAATGTGCACGTTTTCTCCTAAAAGAATGCACAAGACGACAATTACAATCACGCTAAAAGTTCAGCGAAGAAGAATTCACTGCACTTACGTCCTTCTCAAACCACTATAACCATTACTCATGGCGTTTCAGCTAAAGCGCCCTCGAAACCTATCGAAAACGAAACGAGAGAGCCAGACATGTTTGTATCAGAGTAAACCCTTTGCGTCAGAGAATTACTATGGGTGTTACTACGCTTGCGTACATTGGCTAATCCAGTGACTTGTGGGTAATATTGGGAACTTTCCCGCGAAAAAGGGGCCTACCCTGAAAGGATTTTGATGGGGCGTTGCTAAGTCTGTTCTTTTGATGTACCAATCTATGTACAGCGAGATCAAGATCGCCTTGAAATATGCGGTCCGCTCCAAGATGCATGTGAAAACGCACTTGATACCTTTAGCGGATTATCTGCCCATCAAAAGTCGACGTATACAGAGCTGGCGTGACTCTGAGATCGATCCCTCTGTGTTATGACTTTTTTTATTTTTTTATCCCCCCCGTTAAGCTTAGTTAGGTATAAATGTCGAATTACCTGACCGTGGAATGCTTGTCTATGTATACCGGAACCGAAATAATTGATGTCCATAAAACAAAAGAACAAAACCAATGTAACAATACCTAACTTGTTGTTGCATTTGCAAGTGAAGTGCTGCGAGTGGGTGGAAGTATTGAGTAATATTTGCACAA
>NC_090874.1:5112480-5114980 GCF_036669935.1 Montipora foliosa
TACATACTGAATCTCTGACGATACTTGTGCACGCATAACAATTTTCGTCCCCGATAATTTATCGGTACTTTAGAGAATCTTAATTTCTTTTTAACCAATATACCAGGTTATTTTCAATGCATGCCACTCACCTGATATCGTCCCGGGGTGCAGGTGGTCAAACAAATCAGAAACTTTATTTCGGCTTCCTGATACAAAAAGATTCTAAAGTTACCTTCTGAGGCTGGTTAAGCTCAAAATTAACACTTCTAATTAACCATACGCAAATTGTCTGGATTGATAGGATAAAGCGGGATTTTATACGTTGTCATACCTTAGCATTTAATAAATCAGAATTTAACTTTCTTTAATTTTTTGTGGCGTAACTGAATACGAGGAGTCATGATAAAGCTGATGGTAAATTTCACCCCATCACTTAATGTAAAGCCTGAAGCATGCCTGTCAATTATAATTCTCAGGATTAAAAGCAGCTGGAGAACTTGCCTTTCAGTAGTCTTTCATTGTTACAATCCTTACCGAAATTTAAAAAGAAAATTCTCCTACCTGTACCTTTGCGGCCTTTTTTATTTGTTACACTTCTTTCTTGGGCTTCTGTGTAAATAAATTAACCAAATACAGCATTTAGGCTATCTCCGTAAAATGTTTCGTTTCCCATCGTCTTCTATATCGTAAGGGTGGTTTACCGCTCCAAATTAAAAGGTTACGACTAGAATACGTTATTGCAAAACTTGGTTAAGGAAGGGGTGGGTGAACAGTTCATTTGTGGGTGTGGGAAAGCAACTTGAAGAAAATAGGAATTGATTGGGTTTATTATGATGCATAGTGCTAATAAAAAATAGTGTGCTTTGTCGGATAAAAATTAAGTGCCAGAATCTGGGTCCAAATAGCAGCCTTAACAGGCCAGCTCACAAAATAAGCTTGATTTTAATTTTAATTTTAATTTTAATCAGAAATTAGAGTGATAAAGTTCATTTAAAGAAAACACTCTCAACTACGTTTGCTTGAACTAATCAAAGAAAAAATCAATATTTTTAAGGGGTCTGTCGGGCGATTGCAACAAAGCATTTTATGGGTGGGAATGGCCTAAATGAAAATTATCACAGGTCTCACCGTAAACGTTACAGTACAAACTCACAAATTAGTCGTGCAATTTGAGTTGAAAATTCACTGACCTGCCTGTTGTGCTGCTCGGGTAAGGACTTCTTCGTCTAGAGCCTATAACATTAAGAACGGGTAATTAGCGATCGAGAGTAGCGAAAGATAAGATGCTCAAATGAACTCCTTTCATTAAGACCAAGTAGTTCAACAACTTTAGGCAGACAAGAGTTAATCTCTTTAAAAATTGAACATCTGCGATGGGGGGGGGGGGGGGGGGAGGAGGGGATAATAAGAAGGGTAAAGACCCTTGGATTTAGGCTGGCCAAAGCTTGTTACGCCATGAAACAATAACAGATAACACCAGAAATAACGTTACCATTTTTTCATCATCACTGTCACCTGTTGAGAAAAATGAATAAGTATAAATTATCACGAAAGTTTTACAATGCAGAACTAACCTGTGACCAGGCTCTTATTCGGTTTGAGTACGTGTTAAACACGCCTTAACAGTATTGACAGAAGATAAGTTAATTCTGGATATCAGTTATCTACTGTGACCAATTATATATCGCACATCGATATGAGATAAGATTTAATTTAATATTGGCCAAGCGTAACAATGTTAATTATGATGCATTTCTGAACTTGGCAATGACGGATCAATGGCATATGCCATGCATAATTAACATTATGATCTGAACTTATGTTTTGTTATAAATTGGTTGTACCAGCAAAGCAGCTGCATTCAAGTTTGTTTGGTTATTTAATAATTAAAACAATTTGCTGGTATTCGTCATTGCAAGGGTGACCAATACTGGTTTAAAACTAGACTCACCTTCCTTACTGTTTCCTTCATCCTCGACAGAAACAACATTGCTTTCTGAAACTAATAATAACAAGTAAAGGGCAATTGAAAAAGTGTCCCTCTATAGTGAGCTTATGGATATGGATATCTTCTGGGAACACATACCGGCAATCAGAGTGAGTTCTTCACTTAAGCCTAAGTATTTAGTTTAAAATATATTTTCCATCTTAAAATTTATCTAATATTCAAAGTGTACAGAATGGCCTACATTTCAGAAGGCTCACTGCAGTTTTTTTGGCTTGGAGGTGTAGTTCTTGAAAAATATATATCTTAGAGAAGATGCATGACCAAAGTTATTTTCTCGTCGGTAACCAATCAACAGCTGTTACCATAACAACGGTTTAGCTGCCAAACAATTAATATTTACTAACAATTATTAATATTTAACAATGTGAATGCAGATTCAGACTTACGTGTGATCACTGAATGCTGAACTGTGTTACACTGCTCCTTGAAACAAGATATAGAAGTAATATTACTAACTTTTACAGATGTTGAATGATGTTAAATTATGATTTAAAAGTTTATGTTGGTTCT
>NC_090874.1:5119980-5125723 GCF_036669935.1 Montipora foliosa
TTGAAATTCATTTTACAGAGACAGATATAGAACTGTTATTTATTAACGGACTTTGCCAGAAAAAAAATTGCATTTATTACTTCGTGTGTTTTCTGTGTATTCTGGCATGCAAAACCTTATGTGTCTGCCAAAATGCTATCTGGTGTTTTGTTTGCCAAAAACAGCAAATATAAATCTTCCGAAATAGTCATGGGCTATTCAGTATTTGCCATCGTAATCTTTTAGGCCACATTTCAAATAAGAAAAGGCGAGTATGTAATATTCTTTGATTGGTGATGAAAACCTAATGTGAACTAGCATTCACCTATTGTAAGAGATATGTACAGTTACTAAAACTTGTTGTTCGGTGCCCCTGACTAATTTATACTCAATTTACGGTATACCTTGAGATCTTCTCCTTGTCCACCTTTTTCTTTCGGTACAAGCACTGAGGATTCATGGTCATCAGTGGGACTGATATTGGGTGGTTTAACTTCTCCAGCTTTGCAGTTTGCTTTGAGGACTGTTATGGCAAGATACAAGACAAAAATTACTGTTAAAACAGAAGTTTCCTATCTGATATCTTTTTGTTTTGGGGTAAACTGCAGGCACAGTTTCTCAGTTACAGTCAGTCATACCGTATATTTACACAATTTGGAGATAACGACCTTCTAATCAGCAAAGCACTGTCATTGTCTTGATAAAAACACATTTGGCACCTGCTAATTGCCATAATCAATTGCCACTAGTTTTAGTTCAAAGTTACTGCATGGCACTTGATTTGTGTGGGCTATACAAAGTCATGTACATTTCCCGGACTATTTTATGCTCCAAAGAAAGTCCCCCCTTCTCCCAGAAAAAGAGCTGCAATAAACTTACTACATTGATGAAATCAATACACCAAATCAATAAGTATTTGCATGTTCACCTTGTATCCTTCCACTTAGAACGCTGCTAGAAGCTGCTATTCTGATAAATCGGGGATAAGGCATCCAGTGTAACAGTGCCTTATAATCTTGCATAACATGATCACTGCCACCCATTAACAATAATTGAAGGGCTGAGAGCATAACCAACCTATGTTGTTTTCAACTATGTGTGAGGTCTAATAGAACACAAGGCGAAGTTTTTTTTTTTCACCATTCGACCATTTTTTAGTTTCCACAAAATACAAAACTTATTAGTACCACACGTATATTCACCTGGTTAAAAGTTTGGACAGTTAGAGCCTCTAAAGTGTTGAAATCTGAGACATCATCCACCCAAATGGGAGCGTTCTTGATGATGCCAACTTAAGCATTCCAGCCTGGGTACACTCTGTAAAAGAAAACAACAAGAAAAACATGAGTGATCGATTTGGCACTTAACTCCTTAATCCCAGAGGTAGAACCATTTCCAGTAATTCGATAATTTGATAACCAGATGAATATAATGAACACATTACCTCCAATACTCTTGGTTTCTCCAATGAGGGACATGGCAATTTGTACTGCCCAAAGACTTCCCAGACACAGGCAGTCCATAAGCCATTATCAAGGGCACACCCTCATATAACTGGGAAAGCTCTTCATAATGGAGTGCCATACCCATCCCTCCAAGTATCAACAAGGCAGGCACAAAATTCTCTCCCATATGTAGTCGCTGAATCTCAATCAGTTCCTTCAGTGCCACACCATGGTCAAGATCTTCATCTGAAAATATATAAATAAAATAAAATACATCTTTATTGCCAGACAATGTTGTCCCACCACTTCTGTTTCTGTTTCAACATCCACAATTTCAGTTACCTTTGTTCAGTGATCTAAAGAGAGCAACTCTTGCATGCAGGGGATATATTTTCTAAATTTGATAGTTACATTTGGGTGTTGATCATGTTTATTTTGCACTGTCTTGTTACTTGTTACAACAGGAAAGAAATCATGAAAAGTCAAGCAACCCTTTCACTCCAAGGGGTCTCTATTTGACGAGTAAAATCATCTGGCCGTTAGACAGAGTAAACTCATCTGGCGTTAGACAGAGTAAACTCTATAAAGTCACTCTTGGGGCTGAAGGGGTTAAGGGAGATAGTTTTTGTAACCCTTTCACTCCCCGGGGGTCTCAGTAAGGACCTCGAATCCAGTACAAGGTCTTTATTTTCAGAATACGACTTGAATAACAGAAATTTGGTCATCATAATGTTTGCTTGAGGCTCACAGTGGTGCCTTGGGTATGTAGGGAAATACAAGGAACTGGGTCAAATTAAGAGTTCAATTAGGCTTTCCTTGCTAGTTAAAGTATCCAAATACAAATAAAGTGGATTTGTATTTTGGCGCTATGATTTGGCGAGCACAATGATTTTAGTTTGTGCAGTAATGTAGACTTAAGACGTCGAAGGTGAGATAAGAAATCAGTGATGCTAAATGCCCGAAGGCGCACCAGTGATTCTATGAACAAATGCAGGGCTGTTGCAGGCGTGTACCAGACGACGGAACTACAACTCGGCCAAGATATTTTCCATGATCATAAATAATACACACAACGGAACTCACCATAGTTGGTGCACCAGAACATATTACTGGAAGTATATATTATATTCATTGATAAGTGTCCTTTTGGTTTGACTTCTTAACTGTTACTGGTATAGAACCATACTTGCTTTAATATAGCTATCAGCGGTAGTGGGAGCCAAAAATCCTTTTCACTACCCAGCAAACAGGCATAGGGAGACGTCATTTTGCATTCAACCTCCCAGTGACTCCCCCCTGCCAAATGCACGTGAAGGGTTGGATCCTATGATCCCCAATTTGGTGGGTGACACTGTTTGGTTTGAAGACCAACGCACTGATAGGTTGTGATAGAGTGAACAAGTAAATAAGTATGGTCACATTCAGTTGGACTTGCAAAAACTAATTTATTAACACAAAGACATATATGGGTGGTCACAATACAAACCCGCCCCCCACCTACATGTACATGAAAATCCATGTCGAGCCATCAGCCAGCAATTGACCAATTACGGTGAAATATGTATAATTAAAAATTATAGATCAAGTCAATGATTTTAAGATTTTCTGTGTCAGGTTTAATATGGACACCTCGGCGGGCCCGGGCAAGTACAAAAATAGGCAGTCAATGGATTCTCTGGCATATGAACTACTGTAACAGGACATGGTGGATTTGCAGAGGTAATTCATTGCCTAAGTCAGAGCGCACTGTTGGTCATAATGGGCGTGAACTCATATCGTATTCTATTGTTACAACTCGCTCACTCACTCACATCACTGGACTCACACGTCGGATAGAATTTGTGTCTTCGTCCCTCCAGTAGGAGGCAGTAGCCACAAAAAAAAACAAGAATCAGGGCAAGTCTGTTTTGACATGCTTGGACCAATGCCGCAAGGTTTGAACTATAATGCTAATAGTGATAACCCTGGTTAAATTTATGCAGAGAGAACTATTTTAACAGTAATTTATTTAGATCTTAATCAGACTATCATGCCCTTACTGAGTGAGCCACAGTGTCACTAACCTCCACTGGATATACCACGTCGTGGGTTGGTTTCTTTTAAGTAATATCGTCACACGCCAGACAACTTCAGTATGAAGAAGATATTGGTCCGCTGCGAGGGCACTGTCCACAAACTTCTTGGGAATCAAATTTGGACAGGACTCCATTCTGGGTTGACATATCACGCCAGGTTAAGTCTATTGTGTTCTAGTGCAGAAGAAAAATAATAGATTCAGTAACACTAGTAAGATGGCATGCAATGAGACATAAACCCCCACAAATCCATATACATGTACATGTACGTGCTGCGCAGGTAAAAATTACATTCAAGTAACGTTTTAATCTCGGTTGATTCTCAAATCCCTTGTCTCATAAGTCCAATTATTAAAATTATGGTTAGGATACAAAAGGTAATTTATTTTCAACCTAGGTTAAAAATTATTTTCCTGAACTTTACTTTTTTGACTGCAACCCATGTGCAGTTGGGCAATTTTACACAGTGTCAAGTTCTTTCTATTTGATACTTTTCATCTGCGTCTATGAAACATTAATTTATCACACCTTCATGACATTTTTAATTGTCATGCCTGCAAGGAAGGTTAATGCAAAAACAAAGCTTGTCAAATAAATGTGATATTAGTCACGGTATTGACAGTGTAATGGGACACTAGGCAAATGCTAGACATGTAAACTACAAGGGAAAAATTGTGTGCTCCCCAAAATGGCTAAATGTGTTGACCTTGTGAAAAGTTGTTCCTAACTGTTTTTAAATAGATTGCCTAATTAAGTGTAAGCATGCATGGAAACCAATGTTCCCACTACGCACAGAAGCACTCATAAACATTGTTTCAAAAACAATCTTGTGTCTGGATGTTCGCATCCTGAAATTAAATGGGAAGGTTTGGGGTCGAATCTCCAGACTCTCTGGATGCTGATACAGTGTTAGACAAAGCTAAGGGGTTTCTAACAACTGATATTACGGTTCTGTCCTGGTGTACCGGACCACAAGGGAATAACCATTGTTTGTTCATATGTTCGATTCTTTGTGTTAGGAGTTATTGTTTAGCTGCTGTGTATTGTTGGTCTTTTGTTAAAACCTCTCGTGCACCGTACACCAGGACAGAACCGACGTTACAGTGAATTCTAATAGGGGTCAGATTACAGTTGCTTTCATGCTTCCAGGCATACATGTACATGTATTTATAACAGAGTTTGGCAATATTATTAACTTGCAATGTGAGTAGTCCCTTTATTCCTTTGCAACCATTACTGTATAATCCAAAAACTTTGAGGAAAAGTGGCCAATGAAGTAACCTATTACGTACTCCATTAGAGGAGGGGTACTAGGCACAGGGAGGTGTGAATTTAAGCCCAAAACTAAAAAAAAACCTAGTCCCGTTTTTATCACAAACAATTCAGACTTAATCATTTGTCGAAATAATTTTTCGAACTGCTAATTCCAACCGGCCCACCTACCCTGAACAAATATTTTGGTCGTAAACCTAAGTTCTGTGATAACCACATCGAAAATATTGAGAAAGTGATACATCAGGTGATAAAACCTGTTCTTCGATTTCTTAGCTTTAGATATTGAGAAATCCAAGTAAATACAAAATTCTAGAGAAATTAATCTAAATCAAAGACCTGACCGTGAAATAAAACAGCAATGTTGTACATACTACTATCGCAGAATACCTTCAATTGAAAACCTCGCCATGACATTAGACTGGCTAGCTAGAGTCAAGCTACTGAAACAATGGAAATGATCCTGTCGCTATCGAGACTCTATCACTACGACTCACTGAAAAAACTGGGCACTAGCTAAGAATGTTGACAAACCACGCACAGCGTTGCTTGACATTCAACATTACGGAGACGAGAAAACCATCTGAAAGCAATTTCTAAACTGGTATATATTTTTGCTGATTCAAAGGCGTAAGATTATTCTGGGAGTAGTTCCAAGATTTTCCGATGATGACACGACCATAACCGAAGATGTCCGAATCGACAGATGAAGTTGTCCGGTAGATGGTTACACTTCTCCAGTGTGTCAGAGATTTCAGGGGGAGTATGAGTCGTCATTCACATCTTTTCTTTTGACGTGCAACTTTTCGGGTTTCCTCGTAATTGGTTTGAGTTTGCATGTTTCGGTCAAGTTTGTCAGTTAGGCCTGGAATAGGTCCACTTAACATGACAAAATATCAACGTACCAGTGTGAGAAAATTGGTCCTAAGAAGCGTGAGCTTGAACTTTTCAAGCCACAAACGAGAGAACTGG
>NC_090874.1:5125823-5128323 GCF_036669935.1 Montipora foliosa
ACATAATCAACAAGTTTCTTAACAGTTCCTGCATAAATATGCCATTTGAAGATGTTTCACCTTGGAAAACAGCTAAAAAGCTTTTGTTGTTATTAGAAGTTCAAGGCGTTATTTTGCATGTGGGGGGCCTGGTATGAGTCTCATTCTTAAAGAGTTGCCAATTGGTGTAACACAAACACGCCCTTTGTTCAGATTAGCAAATCTGTTCAGAAATATAATACTGCACACAAAAACAAAGTGTAAGAAGCTAGTCACAGCATACAGGAATATTAATAATTAGTGAATAGTGCTTTTGGCACACACTGATTGGCTAGCCCGGAGGTGATTATCCAAGTACTATTTGTAGTGTATGTCCATATTTGGTATTTCCTTATTTGGAAGTGAACATGTGCTTAGCGAGAGAGGACACCATTTTGTATGTCGGATTAAAACTGTTGTGTTGTTAACACGAGTCTCTGGTTGATCCCTAAACGCTACACTATTGACCCCCAAGCAGCCGAAGAGAAACAAAATGGCTTCCCGTTTTCCTTCGATTTCCGAAAGGGAAATTCTTTCAATGAACGAGGAGGCTGTGCCGAAAAACACAAAAATGGCAACAAAGTTTGGTGTAACAGTATTTGATGGTAAGTTCTTTAATCTCTCCAGCCTCATATTCTAAGGCGAAAAATCAAAATACAATGCGTTGTTTACCAAAACTGTCAAGCACTAAAATCACAATGAAAACAATGAAACAATCTGATGTTTTTCAGCTTGGTTTCAACAACAAGAGGAATTTAACTCAACCATTGAGTGCCTGCAAAAGTTTTATTTGTCGGCAAGAAGGCGAGACGGAACATTTTACAATAAAAAATCTCTTACCGCTATTCGGGCAGCCCTTGATAGAAATTTTTGCGGTATATTGTCAAAAATAAAGTTACCTTTTGGTTTGCTATTTATTCAACTTGTGTGGTATATACTAAAACAATTATTGACCTCAGCGTCATTGAATAGTGGTGGATATTTACCGAGCCGCGAACACCTCCACTTCGGTGAATAATTGTTAATTATTGATCATTCGTTTGGCATGTTAGCTGTGTCCTTTCAACTTTTAACGTGGTGCACCAATAGTGCAGAAGGCCTCATTTTTTTCACTTGTCCCAACTAATGTCGATCAAGATTTATAATAACTGTTCCCTTATGTTCAAAATGTCTTAAGGGCAGTAAAAACATGTTTTTTTATCCTGAAACCTTGAAAAACAAGCTTAATTAAAATTGCTCAGAAAAAAATCGCATAATTTACAATATTTATCGTATAATTGGCCTTTCTAATCGCATAATCTGCCTTGCAAATTTTGCACAATTTGCATTTTTTCATTGCACCCTATCAGAAGGCCTGATCGTTGAAGCTAATTAAATTTGATACCAATGGTTTCAACAGCTAGTTTTTGGCCATATGTGGCATATAATTTTGCACAAATTTTCAGCTAAAAATATCATTAATTTTTTCTATCCTTTAATGTATTTTAATAAACCAAAGAACTTACGCATTTACTCTCTTCCCATGGCTCTGAATACTGTCTTTTACTGGTACTTTCTGCAAAAAAAAAAGTGCAAAAACCATGTGAAGACAAAATGTGTCAAAAGACGGCAAGGGGCAAAAGAAATATTAGTATTTTATAAAGACATAGATAAAATGCATTGTATCCATTTCCCATGTTTTGTCTACTTTGCAGATCGAGACATAAATGGCTCTTCAAGAGTCAGTCCAAAACACTTTTATTGTAAATCATAAAATGCCTAATGATATTTCTCCTGATGATGTCAGCCAATGGGAAGGCAGTATCCAGAACACATGTTAAGTGTCTAAACCTGTAAATCCTGATACAGTTCAAGTGTTAAAGTATTCTACTCACCCTACTTTGTCGCACATTCATTCCATCAGTGAGAAACAAGTTTGGACGTATATATACAAAATCTGGGCTTGGCCATGGCCCACCCTGTGGACTATCCTAAATTTTGCATTTTCAGTCCATGCGACCACACACAATAATCTATACTAGGGATAATCAATAATTAATAGTCTATACTAGGGATAAATTTATCACTAGGGATAAATTTATCCCTAGTATAGATTATTGTGTGTCATTCAATCTTAAGAACTTTAAAGATCTTAAGATTGAATGACACAGTTACAGTACATGCACCATGAAAATTTGAGGCCACAAATCCAGTATCAGTCCCTCTGTGATGAGTCATTGTTCGTCAAGTTTCAACAGCTGTTGTGTCAAGGAGGGTCCCAAAAGGACTTGTTTAGTGTGGATTTTGGAAACAGACAAGCAAAGCACAGACAATTTGATATTTAACACAATTTTAACAGCAACCATAAGGAAAGCAAAAATTACACAAATTTTTTGAATGCAGGAAATTCAAGGTCCACATAACTAAAGCACTCATGAATGTTGCCATGGGCCATTGAGAAACAAACTTACAGGGCTGCGCTAGATGATGGCAAAAAAAAAAG
>NC_090874.1:5135823-5155823 GCF_036669935.1 Montipora foliosa
AACCGCTGCTCACGAGAGAGACACATTCCTTTCCCTTTGTTTTTGAGAACCAATGGAATGCACGTTATTGTTATCGGCTACGCCAATCTGGCGTCGCGTAGACAACCGAATATCAACGTGATCTATTTCTCCCTGCGTATTACGTACTCGCGTCGCTCAGACTTACGCAGGATATTCCTACCTGTCGTAAGCGTTCGGTTTGATCCTTAAATCAGGGAAAGCAAAGGCGAAACAACAATCACAATGTGGCCAGACTCGCCAGTGAAGCCGTCAAATACCATAGGTAGAGCTTGAAAAATGACAGATTTTTTAAAGCCAGTTGGTAAACTAACAAATACGTCCTTTTCCTTCAGCACTGCAGATATAATCGCTTCTTTTTGATGCTTGTTTAACTCGCTAAACTTGAATTGTTCACGCACTTTTGAAAAAGAAGGAGATAGATCCACCATGTTTGCTTTCAAGTAATGGAGAAGGATTTGGACCAGGTGTCCAGAATATGGAAGCCTGTTTCTTACATGTCAATTTTAGGGAAAGGAATGTCTCTCTCTCTCGTGAGCAGCCGTTAGTGGGGAGGAGCGTTGCGTGACGACCCTAACAACGGCTGCGAAGGACACTACTTGCTGGCGCGTGTTGATTGAAATGTTATCGCGTAGTTCGTAGGTCAAGCAACGACATTCTTTGTGAAGGGGAAAACATGGCTTGAATATACTTTTCCTGTTGAGAATTTAGCCAAATTAGGAACGTTTCAAGTCCGCTTGATAACGAAGGCGGCACTTGCTTATGGATTTTTTTTTTTGGCGAAGCGATCAGCGATTCAGGCATGTTCAGGGGACAACGATGGTAAATGAAATCCGTAAATTTCACGTTACCGCTAGATCTGCAGCGTCTTTCATCTTTTGGACATTGTGCTTTTTTTGTAGCGCAAATTATAGAAGTTTGAACTCGAAAACCTCATGTTTTGCACCTCATGTTTTGCACTTCGACGGAAAGCGCAGTCTACTTCGCAGCCGTTATTGGGGCGTGGCGTCACGCGACTCTCTTGGGGGAGGGGGGGGGGGGGAGCGTTGCGTGACATTCAAAAGGAGACTACGAAAAGCGTGAATGCACGATTCGGTCCTATTCTCCCCGGGCTAAAATCGTCAGCAGCGCTACATCGTCCCCAAATGCATTTTGTGGTCACTTTTCCCCTGGAAAAAACTTCCACAGAAAGCGTAGGTATCATTCCCTTCATTTAATAATATGCAAGGGTTATCACTATAAACTTTTGGCATCATTTACAGTTATAAATATTTTCAAAAATGCCTGATCTATCATCTTAATTGATACTTTACACGTATGAAAATAAGATCAGTCACAGTTGATTCAGAAGAGTTACGCATTAATATGCTGGTGATAGGTTCACTACGGCACAGGCCAAAGCAAAAATAAATAACCTTATTAAAATTCAGGCCAATGATATATCACTTAGACGCTGCATATATAATATACAGATATTAAGAAAGTTCCGTTCAACAACGTTCAAGAAAATTTTATCTAGCAGTCAACTCTTGCTTTAAAATCGAAAACTGACTGTTGTAATATCACGGCTCAAATGAGAAACCCTCGTTAAAAGGCCAAAGTCTACTGATTGTGATAATTGAAGTGAACACAAGAGATTATGACCAAGCATTATACTGCTTATCCTTGGTTATTTGCAAGACCTCACAAGAGTAAAATAACCTTAATTACTGGTCGTTTAAAATGCAAATTCATCACTGAAATAAGTGATCATTGATCTGTAATCAAATGAGGTAAAATTTGTTTAAAATACTGTTGAAGGATTTGCAGCAGTAAGAAATTACTGTATAATGTCAATGTAATGCATTGTATGTACAAGCCATTTAGGTCATTCACATTGTGAAATGTTACAGCCACTTTTAGATTTAACTAAGATTCCAACTTTGGTTGTCAACTAAGGATTCCACTCTGGGGAAGTCTCACTTTTTTTGTGCTGAGGAATACACAACGAATCTCAGCTTGGGAGAAAGGCACCTATTAATGAGGCCTGAACCTTGGGGGAACATTTTTCCGCCGCCTAGAAATTGTGGGTTGTCCAATCTGAAACCAAATAAAAATGAGCATTTGGTGGGATGGGTTATCATTATAGCAATATGATAATATCATTATCCAAAAGGCAGGGGCACCCAACATCAATTTTCGGAAAATATCTGTTCGGAAGACTATTTGAGATCTAGAATTTTCAGAGCATTTGTTGTAAAATTTCTTGCTTGCCTGCCTGTCCTAGGATTTTCCAACGTCTCAAGCATGGTATAATTGCCCATTTTAAACACATTTTTACCCTAAAAAGGTCACCTAGTTTTTCTGAGAACCTTTTTTCTGGCTGAAATTTTCAAAAAGGTAAGTTTTGATCCCTATGATTTTCGGATCACTAGACTTTCAGCCAAGAAATCCGAATAGATGAAAATCTTAGGGCATAAAAATATGCCTATATCTACCGTTTTAATTCTAAAATACGTTTAACAAGGAATGCTTTAAGTGGTTTTGAACTATGTTCTCGTTGAGTGCCCCTGACAATGGAGAGGGGAGGGAGGCCAAAAATTTTCCTTTCCTCTTGAAATGACATAGTATATATAAAAAAAAAAAACAGGTCTTAAGAGTCAATGTATATACTTCAATTTCACATGCTGCAAAGAGCAGTTTAATTTGGTCAACAACAATTGGGTATAGTTGTCAGCATCCAGCAGGTCAGTCAAATTCACACACAATTAACTATTTCTGAAGCTGCTGGGACTTCATGTGTTTTAGAGGGAGAACAACAGATTCCGCTACATGTATGAAAGTCGACACAGTCAGAGTCTTGCTACCAGTAGCACCCCCAACCTTGCCTTAGAGCCATAACGTCAACCACACCAGATGATTTTACCTGGATATCTGGCCTTGAAGATGCAGGTAGATGCAGTAATGGTTGGAGACATGGTTGTTCCACTGGGGGATTGAGAAACAATAATAATC
This sequence comes from Montipora foliosa, assembly GCF_036669935.1. Taxonomy (NCBI): domain Eukaryota; kingdom Metazoa; phylum Cnidaria; class Anthozoa; order Scleractinia; family Acroporidae; genus Montipora; species Montipora foliosa. The sequence goes on from NC_090874.1 coordinate 5,138,836, forward strand.
AGAATGTCACAGTTTTGCCTTCATTATTTCATCATGTTGATCCAGTTTCGTACTTCATAGTTGGATTTTGTTCAGTCTCAAATATTTAAGACTCAGATGATTGTCCAAGATATGTAGAAACAACGAATAATCTGTGCCAGGAAAAGTCATCATGAAACCTTTCAAAAATTGTGTTCCTTCAAGAAATTAATTCAACTAAGCCCCAGAACTTAATAAAATATGTCATATTATGGTAAAATGCAAAGTGATATTATCATTGCATACTTGAATTTTTTAAGTACACTGCTCTATCGTGAGTGTTGCATTACGATAGACAGTATTCATAAATGGCGTATGTCTGAAGTGCTTTTTTTTTTTTTTTAAGACTCTTGAGTAGTCTCAAGTCCTGCCATATTCATTCTTATCCACAGGGGCTACAAAGGTAACTGCTCAGCCAGAAATCTGCTACTCAAGGACAATCAATGGTTTATGAAGCTAGCAATATTGTGGTGTTTGTGAACATCACTAAGTGACGCTGATGCTCCCCCCCAAGTTAAGTACTACACTAACCAGCTTGATAGTGAACGACTGGCATCATCGTAGGCTGTTGGTTTTCACAAATCTACAAAACAAAAAGAATTGTCAGGCTTTGTTCAGCAATAATTAATTACCAGGCCCCAGTTGTTCCAAGGGTGGATATAGTGCTGATGCACTGGATAAATCACTATCCAATAATTTGATAACTCAATTGGTTTTGTTAGTGCTTATCCACTGGATTGTGATCTATCCCGTGGATAGTGCTATACACCCTTTGAACAACTGGGGCAAGGTATTCAGGCTTTCTGACAGGGTGAAATTGAGTTTGAAGGATAAGGATTTACAGTGATTCTTGGGCTTGACCTGTGCATACTATGGATTGGCATAATTTTCAGTTACCGGTAATACCAATTTTTTAAAAATTATATAGTTGTGTTCATAAATAGAAAAGTTCTATTCCTCAAAAATACTTACCAACCCATGATTAGCTGTAGGGCATGTGTATACAGGATACTGAAAGAATTATATACAGAGCAGTTAATTGGGCATTTCTTGTTTTGTACCGTTTTAAAGAGAACTTGCAGCAAAGCTACATACCAGACAATCAAATGGTGATGAGTGAAATTTGGGAATAATTTCATGTGCCTAAAGTCTCAGGGAAATTATTTGGTTTTGGACAAAACCCAAGTGAAATTATTCCCAAATTTCACGAGTGTACCATTTGATTGGACTGGCCATTAATAAATATCATGGGTGAAAAATTACGCTCATAAGACATGGGTTTTCAAACCTGGACATCATTTTGGCACTGCAGAAAAAGTTGCCGTGGCAACAACGTAATTTCACATAATGATAATTTCGTGCCAAAATTAAGAAGTTATTTGTTATTCATGTTATTAAACAAGAAACACATCTTCTAACAGACATCAGATTGATACTACGTTGTTGCAAAAGGGCGTCAAATCATACCTGGTAATACTGCGGGACCGACACAGGATAAAAGTACTCTCCACGCATGTTGACTGTATTTACTAAAAACAAATACACAGTCACTGTGATAATTACTACCAGCCACTACCCTGCAGCATGCATGATCTAAAGATCAGCTTGTTAGATTGTAATCTGAAGCCATAATACAATCAGTTTGACCAGTTTCCCAAGTGGGAAGAATTGTGGTGTTTGATTTAATAGAAAACCAAAGTAAAGGATGAGTGTTTGAAAAATAACAAACAATTCCTTCTTGTCAAATGCCATGTAAAATACAAAATGAGGTTTAAGAGCCCTCAGTTGATGCACAGAGAAAATAAAAATAACTTGAAAGTGGCATGCTGGTAACTGGCATGCAAATATACCATAACCACCTGCAGATAAGCCAGTGACCTTTTCCCCAAAAATTGTTGCTTGAAATCAGGGGCGTGGCTTATCTGCGGGAACATTTTGAAAAAAGCTGCTTCCAGTGTCCAGTTAAATTCCATCTTAGTGTCCTATCTAAATGCCTTGTTACCAAGGCTGTGCTCTAAAGAAAATTTCAGGGAGACCTTCGGGCTCCCAAGCATTTCAGCTGGGGTGCCCAGCCCTCCAAGTTGGTCGCCCGAATTAATTAATTATTTATTTAATTAATTATCTGAGATCAGCAACGCAGGAAGATCTTCATCCATCTCTCTCAACAAAACATTGCTGCTACTGATCGTCAAACTCGCTAGCGCAAGAAAAACCCGCAACCCGTCAAATTTTTCATGCCATACTTGAGAAAGACGAGAAAAGTGGCAATGCCACCAATGTTTTCAGGTTTAAAAGTGAAAAAGTAAAGATTGCGGCAGTTTTATGTAAAAACGTTTGGGTCTAATACAGGTAAACGTTTTTACTGGTTAGTTGGGTTAAAAATGAAGTTTCAAAACGTGAATCAATGCCGCTTGATTCACATGGAGCTTTTGTGAAAACTGCTGTGAAACAATTAAACTACCGCGACCCAAAAGGTATCAATTTTTTTTTGAGCGAGTCATCTTGATTTGGACAAAAGTCATTGCTACAGGACATAACTTAAGTATTTTTTTCTTATAAATTATTATCAGTAAAATGTTTTAACAGTGGAATGAGCTTTTTGTGGATGCAGTCGAAGCGCCAGTCACAGCGAACATTATTTGTTTACTACGAAAATCACCGAACTGTGAAATGGGTTCAAATTTTTATATCGTCGCCACACCCACTTTTTGTTGCTGCCCCGCCCATTTTAATCGAAGAATTTAGTTGGTACTTAAAGTAACAAACTGAGCCTTACCGGGGTGGCAGACCGTATTTTTGTCAACCACAAAATTTCTTTATTCCCCTGGGTCCCGACATGACTGCATCGTCTCAGTCAGGTCCAATCACAGTCACACCTCCTTCGTGTTGACAAACTTCAAAAACACGTTGGCGGAGCGAAAGCGTTGAAAGATGCGAGAATGAAAGCCGTAGCAAACAAACTTTTGCGCATTCATGCCGCTTTTATTAGTTAATAGCACTTGTACGTAGTAGGCTGTTCGCAATTGTAACTGTCTTTATCAAGCCGTCAAGGAATAATATTAATTATGCAAATAAATTTTTTATTTCCCTTTGGTTTCCCGACACGACTGTTTCTCTCAGATGCTAATAATTAAATGTCACTGGCTTCAGTAAGTCCAGCCACAAAATATTCGAAGCCCAGTATCCTACGAGAACAAAATTTTATTTTTATGTTAATTCCTTGAAAGCCTGAGTCAATGCATGCCCCAGGGGAATAAAAAAATTTGCAGTTGACAACTGTGGGAACAAAATTTTAGTTGCATAATTAATATTAATTCCTTGACGGCTTGATAAAGACAGTTACGATTGCGAACAACCTACTACGTACAAGTGCTATTAACTAATAGAAGCGGCATGAATGCGCAAAAGCTTGTTTAATACGGCTTTCATACTCGCATCTTTTAACGCTTTCGCCCCGCGAATGTGATTTTGAAGTTTGTCAACACGAAGGAGGTGTGACTGTGATTTGACGTGACTGAGATAATGCAGCCATGTCGGGACACAGGGGAATAAAGAAATTTTGCGGTTGACAAAACTACGGTCTGCCATCCCGGTAAGGCTCAGTTTGTTACTTTAACTACCAACTGAATTCTTCGACGAAAATGGGCGGGGCAGCAACAAAAAGTGGGTGTGGCGATGATATAAAAATTTGAGGACATTCCACAGTTCGGTGATTTTCGTAGTAGGGGCACGCAATGGTTTGTCACGAACTAAAGACAACGTGGGATTGCTCTGTTTCTAAAACAACAACAAATGACATGATATCTTTCCTTTTTTCTTATTTCGTTATTCCATACATATACTGGGGAAAACAACCATAACCTAAATGTATTTTAGCCAAGAAGGCGCAGCCGCACAAAATTGTAAAAATATTAAATTTGCATAAACTGTCGCATAAACTGCGATTCCCGGGTTCATACAAAAGTAAATTACACCGCATCGCCGGCCGCGCTTTACCGCTGTCAGAGCGGAAGTAACAACTCTTTTTAAACTATAACCAAGAAATGCCAAACTCCACGTTCCAAATTTAATGCTATTTTTTTAGAGAGAATCAAAATTTCGTGCGGCCGCCAGCCGTCACGAGCAAAGTCACAGATTATGTTACATGTGAAATCACGTGGAACGGCCTTTGAACCGACTGTTTCGTACGAAGAAAAAACATTTTCTGAGAGGTTTCGTAAACTGTAACCACCAACATATTAAAATTTTTAGTTGCCTTATCTGCTAGAAATACAATAAGCCAGAGTGCCCGGCCGGGCGACAGGGTAGTTTTTCTCACTCGCCCGAAACCAAATGTTAGTCGCCTCAGGCGACCGTGCACCATTAGAGCACAGCCTTGCTTGTTACTAATCTACAAACATTCCACTCACTTTCTTGTTGTAATGCAAAAATCTATGGAAAAACTGTGTTGAATGAGTCAACTGTGTTGAACTGTGTCAACAAACAGCAGAAAAAGATCAATCACATGTCAAGGTTGGTAGAAATGATAGATTGTTGTGGTGAAATGGTAGATTGTTGTGGGCAAGACTAAAGTATTTTCATGTTAATAGTGTGTTTATGTTGGATGAACATTGGATGAAGAAGACTTCTAAAAACTTGACTTTTGCTTTCTTTAGATTTCTTTCAAAGAACTTTTTTCCCAAAATTTGAGCTGCTAAATTCAGAGTGTGGCTTATCTGCGGGTGTTAAATGGTAATAACTTGAAACTGGCATGCTGATTTGAACATGCACTTCTTTGAATTTGTAGTTATATGTTCACAGGTCAAAGGACAGCAACAAATACAGGCCCGAGAAAATAATGCAATTTTCTATGAATAAAAGGCAGCAGTGTACAAATTGTAGCAACAAAAATTATCCCCATGAATTAGTGGAAGCAATATGCCAGGCTTCCTTTGGGGGGTTTGCAATGGTGCTGTCTTTCCATTGTGGCTCTTCGTTAGCAAAGAACTGAAAGATGTCACTGTTCAGAGCACGATAAAAAGGCTGTCCAATAGCCAGGGGACAGTGGGATGATGTTTCAGGCTAGCGTGCTTTCTTATTGTGGGTCGCCTGACGGGTAAGCATTAATTGAACATGAGGATGGCATTGTCGGTTGCTTTCTTTCATTTTAGCAGACCGTCGAGAAGAAAAACTGAAAGAATAACCTCTTCTTTTTAGGGTTCGGAAATCATCCTTTTATTTAAATCATATTTAATTTACTTTTTAGCTGGTTGTAGCCAATAATTGTTATGCCAACATTTTTGACTGAGCAATTTGCCTTAAACTTCCAGTTTTTGCTTGGCCTCATCTTTATTAAGAAGATTATACTTGAATAATACAGTGCACTTCCAAGGAGAGAAAGCACCAAAACTCTAGCGAGCATTCAAAAGTCCACAATTTGAGCTTTAATCAGTGGCTTTAACCAGCAGCTTCTCACATCAAATCAACTGCAATGTTTCTATCTTGTGAACTGTTCCATAGCATTGAATACCTTTGACTGACTTTTTCTCAATATTTGGACAATATCCTGCTTGTCTTTATCAAGAAATCTTTCAATAACAACATTCCATGTGCAGTGCCCTCATTCAGAATACTCCAACAAATATATATTATTTATGCTCGTTATTTTGCATTGATGATCTTCAAAAGTTGAACAATGTTTTGGGCATGTACAGCACGCCACGCACATTGGCATTAAATTGACCCTGCCGTTGTACCACATTTGTTTCAAAAACAGAAGGTACTATTTAACTAAAATTTTGGTTTTATCAACGAAGTTGATAATGTAAATTGGCCACCGTACAGAGATTCTAAAAGCTGTTCAACTAAGATATCTGGTTGGACTATTAACTAAGATATCTGGTTGGAGTGTACGCCATAATTTCTTGTCAAAGAAAGAAAAAGTTTTCAATAAAACAACTTGCAGTTACATACCTACAACTAGTTCTGGGGGTTCAACAGCTGTTGCCTGTCGAAAAGAATATTGTCACTGTAGGTCACTACTTGACACCAGACATACACAACAACTTAATACTTAAAATGGGGGTAACAAGGTGCACAATTTTTTGATCAAATTTACCAAAGAGAGGTCTCAAACATAATTTTACCGTTAGTGTAGCCAAAGGATATGAGCGACGTATTAGTACAAGACAGGATGTACACGTAAGTTTCAAAACATTTATAACTAAGAGGCACAGAATCATTCACTGTGTTTTGTGACTCCTGCTCAAAGCGAGGCTGGTCATAGAGCAATTCATCCTGGTTTAAAACACTGTGCATTACAGTAAAAGGTCAGCAAAGCCAAGGCATCAAGATTTATTTTAAATTCTGATTTTCTTGCTTGCTTCCCCTGTGCCACAGCAATGAAAGGCTTCACAAAACATCTTCCTATGACATTGCTGTAAATCACACACAACGTTAATTTAGTCTGTTGAACACCCCAAACTATGCATACCTGTTTTTTAACCGCTGGCCCCAGGTTAAGTTTCTTGTTTTTTAAAAATAAGGTTCCCTAGAGAGAAAAAGGGTTGAGTGAGAAAAACCAATCAAAATCCTGCTAGCTGACTTACATATTTTATCGATGGATACACAATTTAAGAAACCATTTTCTTAAATTGTGTATCCATCGATAAACAATAAAAAAATTAACTTAATCCATAATAAAATATCTGCTTTAACATAGATCAAGTATTAGTTTTATCTGCCTTTAATTGATGACAAAAAGTCATGAAACTCTTTGAGAGAAAAAATAGGTACCGTATTTACCCGTGTACAAGTCGATCCCATGTATAAGTCGACCCCCCATTTTTGGTGGCAAAAAAAGCAATTTCTTAATTTCTTTGTTGAAATCATTATGTTACTGGGACACTATCTTGTATTCTTCGATTTCTGGAAGTGTGGATACACAAAAAACTCAGGGCCTCGAGCGCTTAATAGTTTTGTGGTTCAGCAGTTGTTTTATATGAGAGCATTTTGTCCTTGAGTTTCGAAAAAGTTCTCAGAAAATCGAACATGTAAACCTCAAACTAACCTGTTTCATTGTTCAATGATAAAGAGCTTTAGAGGATAAGTACAACATCACAGAAGCAGGAGTTATCTTTGAAAATAACTTGGCGAACAATGCGAAAATGTGCAAGGTTTAATTGGTCCTTCACTTATAATTTCTCACATGACAAAACAAAACTCGTAAACCCAACAATACGAAGTTTGCAAAAACATTTAAATCAGCCAGGTTTGTATAAAGAATAAAAAACAATCATTACCAACCAGCATTTTCACGCAACATGAGTGACGATGCTTGCACGCAAACACAAGGTATTGCGCCAGGTTACTAAGCCGTTGAACAAAACAGAAATGACTTTTAGAGCTTTCCGCCTTTGGAAAACGAAAATTTCCAGTGTCTATTTCATATTTGTGCTTGTGAGTATCTTCAACATTTAGATTTGGACAAATCCTTTTTCATTTCAACTGGAATTGCTTAAATTCATTTTGAAGTCTTTTGTCGGCTTTTGTCCACTGTGTTTGTTGTGCCCAAGACAACATTATTACGTTAATTTTGAATAAATTACTTAGCTGGAACTTGGCTCAAAATCTTTGTCCCGTGTTTAAGTCGAGGGTGATTTTTGGAGCTTCTCTTGAGGCCATAAAAGGTTGGACTTATACACGGGTAAATGTGGTATGCATTGCGTACGTGTGGTAGTGCAGTAACTTGATACAGTGCTTTATTCCATAACTGTCAACTGAACTGTCTTTTCTTTTCCAGAACGTAATATGTAAAATACTTAACCCAGATTATTAGATTGAAGGAAATAAATGGAAATAGAGAAACATTGGCTTCGAGGTTGAAATGAAGTTCAACTTCTTTTTCACAGCAAGTTTAAGCATGTAATCTGAGCATCTGACAGTTTCCACAACAAAAGTTCATAGATGTTACTGCCCCCTGTCTGGCAGGGTTAGTATCTGGATGGGTGACCTCAAAGTATACCACTTGCTGCCCGAGACATAGGTCCAAAAATTATATTTTAACGCTCAAAAAATAATGCAAATTAATCATGGTACAGATTTTGTTAGCATGCTTTATGCAAAACAACTATTGATGAAAAAGTAAAAAGAATATTGCTACACAATTTTAAGGAAGAGCATAAGGAAGTTTTTAGGAAGTGTCAATCGAGCATTAAAAAAATGCCATCAGCAACAAAATTGCAACATGAAAACATTAACATAAATTTCGGGCTGCAAATATAAAAAGTTACCATCAACAAAAAACATTTTGGGATATTTTTTGCTTTGTTTAATTTTTCTATTGTTGTTTTGGCTGCACAAGTATATCGCAAAATTGCTGATGACGGCAAGACAGATTGTTGTTGTTAGTTTCTCTATCAAGTGCTATTAAAGTCTACAAGAAATGTGCGAATTCAACACAGAGATCACAATAGTATAACTCTTGAGGTTGACCATGGTTTCTGCAAAGTCAAAAATTCACTTTTAGACAAGGTTAATTCCATCGTTTTTGAAATAGAAACTGCTTTATCATTCATCAGCAGCAAAACATTTTGCCAATTCTGGGGCTCATTTGTTGAAATGCAAAGCACACTTCCAACTGACCATAGTACACTTATACTAGGTGCACTACCACAAAAACTCTTTTTAAGCGAATTTGTTGAAAGAAATTAGAGTTAATCAAACTTGAAGGCTTCCAAACCCCGTTGAAGTCCTGAAATTTTCAAGCTTCTTTACGCAATTTCAAAAATTGCGTTCATAACTGCAAGGATCATAGCTTCAATGATTTCATATCCGCAGTTCATAATTATATGATCCATTTCATATATCATTTCATCGTTGATTCATTCCTCACAGAAACCCACAAATGACCAGCTGCCAACGTCAGTGGCTTCATAGCTCAGTTGATTAGAGCGTCCCACCGGTATCGCGAGGTCACGGGTTCATACCCTGTTGAACAGAAGTCCTGAAATTTTCAGGCTTCTTTACGCAATTGCAAAAATTGCGAGGATCATAGCGTCACTTAAAAACCCAAGTGTTGGCATGTTTGAAAGGTGGCACTACACACAAAATTCAAATGTTACCATTCCAGTGACTTGGTGAACAGCCTCTTCATTTTGGAACGTTACAAAACCATACCTGCCAAAAACATTGAGTGAAATTCATGAGCACCCCTGAAACCATACAAAATTAGTCCACTGTAAATCTTACAGAAATTCATGCAAATTAAAGTGCTACTATGACCAAAAAATAATTCCTCAGTTTCTTTGGATTTCAAAACTACATGTATGTTAACTAAACACTAAGTGACCCAAGTTTTGAGTTCTGATTTTAAAAAGACACTCGTTTATTTTAACTGGAATTTTTTTATTTATTGGTCCACCATTACTAACTTTAAAATCTTGAGAGAGTTGGGTCGAGGAGAAAATGATGTCAAAAACTCATTGGTTTAAGAATGCATTAATGCGTGTGTATGCAGCTGCATTAATATGCAGCACGGGAATTTTGGGCTTTCAAATTTTCAACCATGTGTTTTGCATATATAGTAAGTTGCGTTTACACGCTGAAATTTTTAGCGAGTGAGTAAATGACATCACTTTTCCGTAGATCCAACCCTCTGATCAGGTCCAATCGGTCAGGTTTGAACTTGAGTAACGGTTGACCGTGAAATCAAAACCTCAAACTCAAAATAAACAGCCTTTGGATAAAAATCAAAGCTCAATTTTGCCAATCAGGTGTTAGTGAACATGCTTTCAAAATCTGACGAGAAAAAGAAAATGATTATTTGATCATAGTAGCACTTTAATTAGTTATATTTTATAATCCGCAGCAAAACACTTTTTCAACAAATTATGAGATGAAAGTCCAGTTCAAACTGAATTCTTTCCCTTCAAATGACAAAAAAAATCTGTGTGGGTTTTCGTGCTCACACACACCATAACTAATACAGTACATTTCACTGAGCTCTGAGTATCTCAGACAAACTTGGGTATTGATCCTTATCGCGAGTCTTTTTAAGTTTGTCTTAATTATATAAAGATTGACCCAAGACAGGTTTTTAATTAAAGGTTCTGACTAATTCCCAGGTGCAGTCCACCCCTCCCCTGTCAATTTCTAAACATCCTCAGAAATTTGTCAGCAGGGAAAACACAAAGAACAACAATTCTTGGATTTCACATGACGTCACAGCCGCCATGTTAGTGTTCCCCAAACAATGAAATGAAGGCCATGTTGGTGTCCCGATCCAATCCTCCGGGAATTGAAAGCTATTATTATGCTAACGTCTTTTTTTGTTTTCGTTGAAAAACATGGCTGTTGATCACGTGACTGAAACCCAAGAATATTCTTCCCAAGGAGGTTTGGTTTTTTAAAACCACTTACCCTTTTGGAATATGGTTTTCATCTTTTATAACTTTAGCCTCAACAACAGGACTGATTAATGAAAAAAACTCTGCCAACTCCTTGGCTGTAGTCTGCACAAATAAGTAAATATTGTTGTCAGTGTTAAAAGAAAAGAAGGCCTATTTTTCACTGGAATGAAAGAGGATGGTAGGGGGATTTAGGGGAATAAACTTGAATAAGGAACAGGGGAACAAAGACAAAGTACATTTACCATAGGGAACATAAACCATTTTAGGGATCAAAAAACAAATTATGTGGGATGCCACAGGCAAACCACATCTAAAAATCCAGTTGACCTTTTATTGTTTTTCTTCTTCATAGTCACAAACGTGCATACCCTGTGGAAATAGAATTAAGCCCCAGAAACCGGGAATCAGGGGAACAATCATAACTTTGTTAAGTTGTTAAGTTCTGTGATATTCCGTGAGTCAAACCCAAGCCCTCTGAAGTACTGAGCTTGCGAAAGGAGTTCATTACACCACTCGCCAACAAAAGTCCCGTGCATGAAATGAGGCAAAGGCAAAGATCCAGGTCACATCTGAAGGAATCTCATTGGGTACTTGCTGCACATTGATCTTACAGAGCTTTAGCATGAGAAGTTTTTAAGCCAAGAAGGGAAGCCGGAAGTAAACATTCCACATGTCACGACAGTCTTCTCTCCAAGATTTTTTTTAACTAAGCATCTCTAACAGAGAAAAAAAAATGACTTCACACTATAAACGATGGAATCAAAATAAGTTTAAAAGGAAAACAGCTCACTTCCGGCTGCCAAATCTTCCTTCTGTACAATTTCATTCATGAATTTGGTTGTTTCACCAATCAGCCACAAAGTCCAGCACATGAAATGAGGTGATAAATTTTAAATTGAAACAACAAAGACAAAAGATCTACGTCCCATTTGAAACAAATCTCATCAGCTACACTTTGACAAATTTCTTTGAGAATGGGAAGTGTTGGTAAGGAGTCTTTTGACATTTTGCCTAGATCTTGTTCCATTCTTGTGTGTTACACTGTGAACAATTGCTGGAAAGAATATGCCAATGGACGTGAAAGAAATTGGCCAAAAACAGCGCACTTGTGGTTGCCAAATCTTTCTTTGATACAATTTCATTTTTGAATGTGGTTATTTCTAATATCTTCTCCTCTTTTTAGCATTGTAGGGCAGATTACCACATTTACTTTTCTTAATCTACTTTGTTGTCAAAAAAGGCATCCCTTGAAATGGGCTAAGCCCGCAAAATGTAGCGGAAACCGCGGAAAAACGGCTTCAGACATTTTGCAAGACTAAGCACAAACTCAAGCGCGTATTAATTTCGAACGAGAGGGAAACCACTTGAAGTCCTTACAAGCAAAAGGATTATCCTTCACGAGATTACCCGAAGCAGTCATCACCTAAGATTGAGGGCATTTCCAGTGTTAAATATTATTTCCGCATCCACCCTCTGTTATCATTAAACCCTTTGTTTCTCGATGATAGAGGGCACTATTGAGGACCATAATTGTCTGATCTTTCAGTGCTGGCCGAATCGATCTTCAAAATCGATCCTCACATTCCAGCAAGGTGGCGAGTTCCTGCGGTATATTTTTTTCCGTCAGATCAGTATGCTTTACTTTACAGCCTATCTCGTCACCTTACAAAATACTTCTACGTGGACCAAGCGAACGCGATGTGCCTAAATCGCACCACTTTAAATTCATTAATGATGTATATCATGCCTTGCATATTAAGAAACAAAGCATTGCCTTTGAAATTAAAGCGCAATAGTTTTTTTTAACGGCTCAAGAAAATGCGCAGTAGACTCTCGATTCACAAGATATCCTCGTTTAGCTCACAAAACTAATATTTACTCATTAAAAACAACAATCTCAAATTGTTGCAAACTTTAGAAACGGCATGAGGTGTTTAGAACAAAAACTTACATTCAGGGGAAGTCCTCCAACGAACAATCGGTTCTTGAATCTTCGGCCGAATAAATACGTGGACTGGTTATCCTAAAATGTGGAATAAGGGAAAGATTAGTCCTTTCACTTAAAAAAAATGCATTTTTCTCTCGCAAACTATTCCCTCTAATGGAGGAGTCACTGCGTTGCACTTTTGCCCTCAATGTTACAATTACAATTCGGAAAACCAATCAAGTGCGATATGAATGAAGCATGCAACGATGCTGAACACGGCACAAACGAAATCAAAGAAAGATACCTCAGGTTCAACTTACCATTGTGATGAGCTAGCCAGGGTACCGTACACGTTAAAAATTACCTCTTATACTCAATGTAGGTGCGCGTGGTAACTGCACCTCGACCGCACATGCCGAGGTATTTATACGCTCGGTTGACACCAATTAGGGAGTCATCCGGATCAATTTCAAGCAGTTTTCCCAAAGGAATAAACAATGCATGCCGTTGATGAACGATACATTTGCCAATCGAGCCCCATATATATATATTTCCTTGACTTAAAACATAGATTTGCGAGGAATTTTAGCAAAATCTTGCACTTTCTATTGCGGAAGTTGTGTTTTGGAATACTTCAAGTGGGTGGCATTGGTAACGCGATTTGATAAATCGGTGTTGATGGAAATTGGAAGCTCAAGTATTATCGCTAAATCACAGCTTACAGTGATAATAAAATGCCGTAATTTACACTTGACAAATATTATCAAGGGAGGTATTTAAAGGCAGGTCCGTGTTTAAGGAAAATCAAAACAGTCTCTTGATGTTATTATCCCAAAACATTTAACAAAATCATCAGTAGCAAGCTATGGGCTGTATAAATTTATACACATGTTGTTTTAAAATTACAAAGAAACAATCTTTGTTTCCTTCACATACTAAATGGCCTAGTTAATTGGGCAGTTGTTTCGCCTTATCTCCGTACTCGTTTTTGAAATTCCACGTAATGTATACAAGATTCTCCTTATCCTATATTGCTATCCATCAAACCGAAACTCTACCGAGGTTGAGCGTTGATTTTCCCACGGCTGAATAAAGTGGCAGCTGGCGTTAACGTGTTTATTTAAACTTGACTATTTGTAGGGGTGGAGTCATCAAGTTAGCGCATAAAAGCCGAATCAAGTGTACCCAGCAAATATGTCAAGTTAAAAATCGTGATTTTAAAAAGAGAAAGGCTCTCGAATTTGAAAAGGCAAAGACATTCTTTCAGTTTTGAAAATTTTAGAAGCACGTGCACTCCCAATGCACGTTTGCACGAAGAAATAGTCACGGACTTTGGTATGCGCTAATTGCATGTAAAAGTTCCGAAACGACTTTTCACACGTTCGCATTGTTGCATTATTGCGGAGATTTTTCTGCATAAAATAAGCTGCCTGCAGGCGGTAAAGTGTTCGTGTGCTTAATGCAAACGTCATTGATTTTGAAGTGAAATACAATGTTTACAGTTTTCTTTGACTTACGATGAAAACCTATCAATTTTTTTTTTGCCACAGAAAGAAGAAATTAAAAATCAAATATTAAAAAATCAGATATTATTGTCAAATATTGCAATATTTCATTCACTTCTCAGGCACCCCAGGACGCCCACAGTTGATGAGTAAAATTTTGATCTACGGGAAACCTCGATTTAGTCAATTATTACATGATTTTGCCCTCAATTTCTGCGCTGCCTTTTCATAACGGAAGCCAAAAGTGTGGCGGCTTGTTTGACGGCAAAGAACCGGGCATGACGTATTCAACAGCTCCTCAAAAAGAACAGTTTCAACACCTTTATCGCCAATTTTATTAAAAACCGTGCCGAAAAAGGTCATTTCCGATTTATGCGAGCAAATTTTGAGATTAGTCCACTCTTTTGTTGATTCACTCTATCCTTCCCCAAAAACATCCCAGGAACATTTCAGTGGCCATAGAGGTGGCCATTTGAAGATTTTTCGGCATGCAGTATTCTGCGTTCTGACCTCGCAAGATGATCCAATAATCTCCACGTAAGTAACATTTGCCAGATCATGTCAACTTCTCCAGGCAAATGGAGCAATCCAGCTGTGTTTTTTTTATGTTGTGATAAATCTTAGATTAATTTTGATTGACTAAAACTTCTTTCAATTATCGAGGGAATGCAAGATGTTTTCCTTTTCACGATGGCTTCGTGGTCCGTTTTTTTTTTGGACGCCGAAAACCCGAAAACAGAGCGTTTACCACAGTTTCTCAAGCTGATGAAACAGGGGCACCCAACGATCATCTTCAGTGAAATATGTGTTCGGGAGAGTCAAACTGTTCTAAGAATTTCGGTTCTACGTTGCTAAGCAGCTATATATTTCTTTACTAAAACATCGCCTAAAAGATTCGCAACCAAGGAAAAGTAGTTCCTTACGTGGAAGGGATATTTTTGCAATTTTTGGCTCTTAAAAACGTCACCTAGCAGTTTCGGATGAGAAAATGGCGGGTTGGAAGTTCTTAGAAGATAACCTTTAGGCCCCAATTGTTCAAACGATGCGTTATTCACCGGATAAATCCAGGGGATAATAAATCACTGACTATCCATTGGATACCTCAATTGGTTTTGCTAGTCTTTATCCGCTGGATAATGATTTATCTGGTGGATAGCGTTATCCATCGTTTGAACAACAGGAGCGCATATTCTGAAATGATATCCTTCCCTAAAAATTTCTGACACTTCAGTTCTCAACTAAGATATCCGACCAGATCAAATTCTTCTCGGTGTTGGTTGGGTGCCCTTGATGATGTATACACGTTTTCCACTTTCAAAATTGTTTGATGAACAATAGTCAAGTTTACAACATTTACAAATGTTGAACGCGGCGTGTCTGATTAGCTTTAGTTATTGCTTCCGAAGGCGCGCTGACTGTGCGATAACTTCTTTGTGAAGCATGAAGCAATTTGCATTTTATTTTGCCATAAATCAAATTGACACACTCTTCGTCGACAAAAAATTAATTTGGCTCTTGGCGGACGATTGCGATGACATGTATCCGTTTTCTGTTGTCACAATCAAGCCCAAGCGGCTGAAGCGAGCAAAAATAATCCTTAGACGTTGCGGCACTTTAAGCCTAACACGGTTTTTTCCTTCCTCGCCTCTTTGTAGCGAAAGCCAAAGGTCGGAGGCGCTGTCGTACATCTTTACCAAGTGCCAGGATATTGTTGCCCACTCCCTTATTACACTTGCGACAAATAGTTTGTAACCCCAGCAAGTTTGTACGTCGAGTCACATTTATAAACTTTAGTGAAAGCCCGACTGCTGCAAGAGAAGCCTGTTGTATCTATTGTTGATATTTAAGAAAACATCATAGAACTAGAAGATTGGCATTTTCCTGAGTTCCATAGGACAAGCAGCCTATTAAAAGCATTCAGCTTTTAAGACATTTTCTTTCTGACATTTCTTTCCACGTGACGTGCGAAAATCTTGGGAAAAAAAAAGAGTTAATAAAAGGAGGATTCAAGGTGATGGTATAATACCGTAATAAAAAATCTCGGAGGCGTGAGGCAGAGGTTGCGACGTCAGTACCTTTTTCAAGTCAGTTAGACGGCGGCCGGGAGCCCATGAATAGTAACGTACAACTGCATTGTATTCGTGGAACGCGTTTTAACAGACCGAGATATATTTTAGATTAACTTTCCCGTGTAACCAGACCTTTCCAGCTAATCACAAGTCGTTCATGATAAGTAATTACAAATGAGGATTGAGAGCGGTCAGGCCAAATTCATAATTATTTAAGTGCGAACTCGTCTAAAAATAGCTTGATCTGTTGAAATGCCATTGCATAGACGTAGCCTTGGAGTGTAGGTTCCTGCGGCAGCTGAATGAAATTGTCTTTTATGCAGCGAGAGCCGTGGAGAAACACTGATGGCTGAACAAAGTATAAACTGATGACCTGTGTTGATTAGGGATCGGCGAAACGTATATCTCCGATTGTACACTTGATAATTCAACTGATTATACTTGAGGAATTACACAGGTATATAACACAACATTAGCAAAAATTAAGGGGAAAAACCCCGGCGTAGGTAATCGAACGAAACCGAACCAAAAACCAATCGAACCCAATCGTTCGATTGGAGTTCGATTGGTTCGGCAATCGAACATAATCGAACTGGAACTTTTTTGTGAGTTCGATTAAGTTCCATTACCGAACCCAATCGAACTCAATCGACGCGATTGGTTCGATTTTGTTCGGTAGAAAAACAAAATGGTATACAACATTGACAAGCATTAACTCTTAGTAGTCAGGGCTGGATACAGACTAGTGCAACTAGTTTCCAGAAACTAGTCAAAATATCTAACAATAAAAAAATACTAAGAAAAATAAATCATGCTAGAAGATGTAAATTCGTCGCAGGTGTTTCATTGTAATACAGAACAGAATTTGTTAATTCCAGACTTCAACTGCACTGCATTTTCTGCCAGCCTCCAGCGGACCAGCACCTTGCGTTCCATTGTGACCGCCTGACCTGACCTTTGCCCCTACCCCCTCCGTAGACCTTTGCTCAAAATGTGCACTAGTGCAAAATTTCAATTGTTTCTTGTGAACTAGTCAAAAGTCTCTTTCATTGGCTGAGCACGATTGTGCACCAGTCAAGTT
>NC_090874.1:5178323-5183323 GCF_036669935.1 Montipora foliosa
TATTATTGGGTTGTTCCACGGATGTCAAATCCAAGGCATACACTACCCTCTTGCATCCTCAACTAGAGTATGCTTGCTCTTTGTGGAACCTGTTTACTAAACGGAATCTTCTCCAAATCGAACTAGTTCAGCATAGAGCCGCAAGGTTCGTTTTTAGTGATGTTACTCCCATGTTAAAACAGCTTGGTTAGGACACTCTTTGAACAACGCAGACTTTCGTACCAACTATCAATGTTTTATAAAATCCAACAGGGTTTAGTTGGTATCTCCCTTCCACCTGAAGTATATTCACTAACAAGGGCTTCTCAAGCCCCCAATGTATTTTCTTCCCGTCATATTCAATCCAGCTGTAACGTCTATAAATATTCATTCTATCCAAGTTCAATAGTAGCCTGGAATAAGTTACCTGTAACTACTGATATTTGTCCCTTCATTAATGGTATATGCCTACAATAAGTTCCATGATTAGGTTATTATAACATTAAATTTTAGTGTAGATAGAATCTTGTAAATAGTAATTTATATCGTAGATATCTATTTTAGACTTGACATGTTAATTTTTCTTTTATCCTTAATTATTGTTTATTTATTTATTTATTCATTTATTTAGAGCGATTTTCAATTGAGTTTCGAAAGTAATTAGCGAATTACTTTGGTTTATGATTACTTCACTCAGTGATTGGTTCAAAGTTCTCGCGCCACTTTCCAACCAATCAGAAGTGAAATCAAAACCAATCGTGGCTTGCGCGTGCACATTTTCCCGTGCTTTGTGTCGGCTATGTGTAATTACTTCGAGTTTTGATTGGGTTACTGGATTGTGTCCGTCCTTTTTGATTGGCCAAAGTAATTACTTTGGTTTTGGTTTTATGACACTCATTTGAAAATCGCTCAATTTTCATCTTCTAGTATAGTGTACATTGCTTTAGGAGCATCCCTATTAAGGTATTAAAGCCTGACTTGACGGTTACAAGGTACGTTAACAAATTCCTGAAATTCATCCCAGTAAACTGGGCTGGAATCTGGAGTATTTAAGTCTAAGCACCCATTTTAAAGCGGTCAGCTTTCATTAACTGTGTGGCTATTTCGTCCAAAGTTAGACTTAGAACCTGGAATAATCATTCTAAGAAGACTGCCGTATGAATAGCAAACATCGGTTGGTGCATACCAATAGCCATTGCCTTATCCAATATGCGCTATTTATATGCTAATAATTTGCTAGATATTCAAGGCAGCGGAGGAATCAAATATTCAGCCAGTATTAGAATACGTTTAGACAAGAGCAAACGTTTCCTGATTCTTGACCATTCCGCCGGAACGTTTTGAGAATGTTCAAACCTTCACTGAACAAATAAATTCATATTTGACTGAAATTATCATTATCTTGCATCTTGCCAAAAATCAAAGAACGTTTTTGATATTCGCTGATTCCTTACTGTTTGCTACAGACATCAAGCAATTTCTCAACAGAGAGGGGGCATTTAAATGTATATTATTATTTGAAGTGTGGGTTAATATAGGTGAAAAAGGGAGAAATCACCCTCGCACATGTTTCCCGTGAAAGGACGCGATGTATGAAATAAACCAACACTTCCAGAAAACACAAACACTTGTGGAGGCAAAAAAACACTTGCAGAAATTAAGGAACACTTGTGCAATCAAAAAAACATTTGCAAAATTAGAAACACGTGCATAAATTTTCAGAAATTGCACAACACATCCTGAAAACTCAAAACACTTCCAGAAATCATGAAAAAACTTCACAGGCTACCAAGAAAAAAGCAATATAATTTGGGTTTTATTTGTCTTGTCTAAGGCCCTGTTTTCAAGCAGGTTAGGCTAACCCTACTGATAGGGTTATCTTAGCAGGAGGGTCAAGCATAACTAGGGTTTACAAGCAAAATTTCACAAATTTGTGTACTTGGTAACCGCCAGAATCGCAAACACAATGTACACCGGCAAAAAGTTTCCCGGGTAGGCGAGTTGTCCCTAGTAGAGCGTTTACGAGGTAGCTAGGGTTACCCTACAGCTAGGGTAACCCTAGCACTCACATAGGGTTACCCTAGCGCCAGGGTAACCCTAGCTGCCTTGTAAACACGTCGTTGAAAAAACGACTGATAGGGTAACCCTACTGATAGGGTAACCCTATCAGTAGGGTTACTCTATCTGCTTGTAAACAGGGCCTTACTGGTCAGTATAAAACCAAGACTGCGGACTCGGACTGCGGACCGGTACCGGGTATAAAACGCGGACCAGGTGTAAATTAAAAGCGAACTGAATACAAATCACTGTGAAAAAGGCACAGAGCAACGACATAGCGATATGCTCACGACATGAATTGAAGTCCGACATGAGAATGGTGGAAAAAATGTTTCGCGCCATAATTATCAACCATAGCGTTAAGCTGGATATTTTTTGGCTTCTCAAAACGACAATCAATAGCTCACAAGGTTTTCGTTGAAATTGCAAAACGTTTGGATGTTGTATTTATCAGAGGTAAGACACGAAAGTAAATTATGAAATCCTTCGCGGGTCACCAGCTTGATGTTTTAATAGAAAGCGAGAAATTTGAAGGACTTTAGTGGGAGATGCTGATTTCAACAGAGTTTTATTTTGACCCGAGACCACACAAAAATAACTGGAAGCGTGGATATATATTGAACATCACGCAAAGCGAAAACAAGACTATCTCGACCCCGTTATGAAGGTATATCTATGACAAAATTCAATGATCAGCATCACTCCAAAGCTGAATGGCAACAAGCCGATTCTGCAAATGGCCATTACGGAAAGAGGCATAACGTAGAGAAGAATAACGCAAATAGCCATAACGCAAATAGGCATCACGCAGATAACCATAACGCGAATAGGCATAACGCAAAAAGGCATGACGCAAAGACGCGTAACGCAAATTGCCATAGCGCAAAAAGGATAACGCAATGAGGCATAACGCAGAGCCATAACGCAAAGAGGCATAACTTAAACAGGAAGAAAAGGTTCGATAGCGATTATACGTCCTTTCCCTTGAACAATCGAGTGGCGTGTTTTTTTAGAGCTGAAATTATTTACGGAGTATGCAGCTAGTCTCCATTTTGTAAAGGGCTTATGTGTTATGCCTTTGCGTTATGCCTTTTTGCGCCATGCCTCTGCGTTATTCCTCTTTACGTTATGGCTATTTGCGTTATGCCTTTTTGCGTTATGCTTCTTTCCGTGATGGCCATTTGAAGAATCGGCTGATTGCCATTCAGCTTTGGCTTAATGCATTTATGATTCGGAGGATTTTATTTCAAATACTGATCATAGAATTTTGTCATAAATATACCTCTATACCCCATCTACAAGCGTTCTTATTTTGCCACGAAAATTCAGAAATATTTACTTATGCGCATTCCGTGCACATGACGTCATTTGCCTGTCAATTATTAACATATCTTCGGAACAGATTCCACCGTGATGTTTGGACGGGGATCTCTTTATCTATTCGCAAAATAAATATTTTGTTGCGATTGATACAACTTTTTGTTCACCTCAGTGTCGCACGGGTCCGTCTGTAAACAGTACTCGACCAAGAGAAGAACTGTTATAGTCCATGGCCTGATTTACGCGTACACAATACCGACTTTATCTGAAGCCAATTCCGCGGACTGTGGAAGTAAGGATTGCGTGATGTGCCAAAACACTCTACATGTGTGTTGAATCCATCCGGCCATCCTGGCTCGAACTTCGACAACAACAGTCAGAGGACTTTACTATCAAAGATGGAAATATGCGTAGAGTTAAAGTTTATGCCAAAAGTGTTTCCGTTCTTCCCCATAGCACTCTAGTGTTTGACTTGATTTGCGTTAATTGTTGATTTCAGTTTACAGTGTCCCCATTCGGTGCTCCAGCGCTAGAACGACCAGACACTTAAATAATGTTCCTTTCCTTTCCTTTCCTTTTCCTTTTTAAAATCATGGGGTAAAGCACAATTTTGGTAACTGAGCATTTCTGTGTACGTGATAATATTTTGACATGGAATAAGCGTACTCAAGGCCTTTTTAAAATCTGTATCTGGGCCAGTACAAACCTACAATCCGGGTCAAAAGACTTCGGGACACTTGTTTTATTTTGGGCGAAAAGTAGAGAATCTACTTTTATGCTTCCATCGTTATTATATGGGCAACGAGTGTTCTTCTTTCGCTGCCTATTTCGCGCCCCCCTTGCCCCCAGACAATGTTGAAACATGCGAGCGATCGATGAACGGAATCTTGATTTCGGAGACTGTGAAAAATCAACATTGTAATGGGGTAAGAGAGAAAAGCGGTAATAGCCCTTATTCACGATAGCCGCCATGTTGGTTTTCAAATTGTCATGCAAATTAGCCATGTGTTATGCTGGGGGGCAAACATTGGAATAAAGGCAAATTCCGGAAAATCGGCTCGTCGAAATATTGAATTAACATTGCTAAAAGTACATTTTAGAATTTAGAATTAAGTAACTTTTACAATAATTTTATATCTTTTGATTGTCTCCGACATTTTGACTTTCTCCTTCGTTATCTGCTCAATTTTCGCTAAAAAACATCGAAGTAACTTGTGAAAGCATTCTATTTTACTCCTTAGGTGATAAACATTCAATAAACGTGAACAAGTCATCTGTGTGGCTAAGATGTTCGTTATAACCTATAACTTGTGTTGTTTGCCCCCTCAGAAGTGTGTAGCTAATTTGCATGATAAAGGCAAATCCAACATGGCGGCTATCGTGAATAAGGTCTATTGTCCCAACAGTTTTGACCAGGATTGTAGTTTTGTTCTATACTCCGTTTTTGAAAACTCAGTCCTTATTTCATACCTAGTCTGCAGTCCACGTTTTATACCTGGTCCTCGTTTTATACACTGGCGGTCCGCCTTCTGGGTCCGCAGTCCGCGTTTTATACTGACCGCTTGTCTGACTATCCGAAAAGTTTCTTTGACATGCATGTTCGGATTGTTCTGTTAATGTTCGTGCTTCAGTCGATAGTTGCC
>NC_090874.1:5190823-5206849 GCF_036669935.1 Montipora foliosa
TTTCCCGATTTTATACCACGAATTAAAGATGTTTACCTATTTTACGATTTAAGTCTCCGATTCTATCTATTTTACGGTTGAGGTGTTCGATTTGCTTTAGATTTTCATTCTCTGATTCTACGATTTTACCTAAGCTTTAGAATTGCACGATTTTTCCGATTTTCATTTTCACCTTAACGCGCTTTTGAAATTATTCTACGATTCTTCCGATTCAAAAATCATAATCAAGCAACAGCTGGGTTTGCAAAAGGGTCGTTTGTCCATTGTCGTTTCACCAGAAGGTAAATAATGCATTCCTTGCCTCTGTCATCATCTGCGGTAGTCGAAGAAAAGTTTTGATTTCGAACTGAGGCGTGTGGGGAATTAGACATTCAATGGCGGATCAAGGGGAGGGGCCCGGGGGGCCTGCCCCTCTCCCCCTTATTTTTGGACCAAAGCCACCAAAACACCATAAAACACCAAAACTGTGGAAGGGCAAAAACAAAATGTTTGAGAGCGGGCCCCCACCTTACCTCCAGGTTTGGATCCGTCACTGACATTTGCTTCAATGTTCCTTCGGTGATATAGCTTCCTTTACTTTTTCACATAAGGAGAAAGCGAGTAACTTTGTAATGTAGTAATTCCAAGCTTCTCCAAAGTAAAGTTCAGGAAAAGCCTTTCTCATGCATGTTCTCCCTTCCGACATGAGACGTTGAAAAAATTCTCCATTCTCACGTACGATGTCTTCGGTTGTTGGGCTTCTGAATGCTCTCCGGCGCTGCTTCTCGATGGAAAATTGCTATATAATTTATTTTCAGGGAACTCTGACATAAACGGCAAAATCCGACATTTACGGCTTTTTATTTGTTGCTGTTTTTTTTTGGCGTGGAATCATCGCGCATTACCTTATTCAACAAACATTACTTATAAATTTTCGGCAAGCGCCCATTCCCGCGAGAATATTTTCCAAATGGGCATGACAGACGGGATAATGAGATCTGTCACTGGGGTTCCAAAACGCAATATGAAACAACTGCAGTCTCCCGCTCCCGTATTTGCGATCCGCAGTTTCAGCTATTTTGAAGTGTTCATTCGTTTCGACAATTTTAGAGCAAAAGAGAGGCTTCTCGCAGTCTGACTGCGCTCGTAATTTCACTATGACATCGTTTAAAGTTGTGTTTTTCGATGTCAATTCGTAGACATTCAGAAAGACATCTATCGGTCTTCGAGGAAATTTCGTACAGAGTTCAGTCTGCCTAAGAGTAATATAACTAATGACAGTTTTGATATTTTTGTTTTTCACAGGAGTTTGTGTTATAAAACAATGTAACTCAGCAAAATTTTCATGTAAGGATGGCAAAACCATAATTGACGCGTGTAAACAATGCGACTGCATCGGGCATTGTCCAGACCTAAGCGACGAGGCATCCTGTGCTCCAGTAGTAATTGACGTCACTGGGAAAGCCACAGATATCCTAATGTCGGGGACACCACATCGAAGACCAAACAAGTCAAACAGATCTTGCAGTTCGTGGACACTACAAACAAACGAACAACACTTTTACATCAAACTTCTTTTCCGTAGTTTTTCAATGTCTCCGAACTGCCCACGAAATTATGTTGTACTTGAAAATGTTAACTTTACTGATCCAACCTCGACAGCGCAGTGCTGCCGGGAAAGCTTAGAGCCTCGGAGTGAGGTGTGTAGGTTTGGTGGTACAACAGCACCGCCGCTTTCGCGTTCGATAACCAACCAGATGACCGTTATCTTCTTCTCTGACACTGGTGAATCGCACTTCACTGCGTTGTGGTTCAATGTCAATGCACTTTATCCCAATCGCGCGATCCCAAAACAAGATGCAACCTACGCAGATAGAATTAGGCTACATACACCGAGAGAAAAAGAACCTCAACCTCAAGAGGATTCCTTTATACTTGCTCTAATCCTTTTCATCTTGTTATTGTTTTCTTTAGGGACATTTTTAGGATTTAATCTCGGTAAGCGCCATGCGGGACCCGCTTGCAGCTTTAGGTACTTCCTCAATTGCATTACGCGTCGACCCATTCCTCCTTATTTATCAGCATTGTCCCTTTCTGAGGATCCAGAGCACAGGAGATTAACAGAAGATGTCGAAATGTCGTTTATTGGCGAAGAAATTGTTAGAGAAACACCAAGCATATGAGATTTGAATTCAGATGGAATTATGGGAAAGTAGTCGACAGCATAGCAACGCAGGGTGCGGCGCGACTACAAAACCTCACAACGGTAAATCGGCCGAAATCGTGTTTAGGAAGTAAATAGAGATATAAGGGAGTTTAAGAAATGACGACGTCTACGGCAAGTGCATCGCCACAAAACAGGAATATCATCGTGTCGGACATATTTTAAGGTCAGAACATTTACTTACTTGATGAACATTGAAGATGGATAGGGCCAATCATATTTGTAAGAGCAATGCTTAGTTCATTTTGTTATATTTCTCTAATTATTTGTAAACCGCTGTTTTTTATGTTAATATTTTATATATTCTTGTGTGCTGGTCACCGATTAATACCAGTCTATCAACCTTTGTTGATTGACTGACCGGTCTTTTACCAGGATAAATAAAGTTATTATGATTATGATTATGATTATGATTATGATTATGATTATGATTATTATTATTATTATTATTATTATTATTATTATTATTATATTTTAGCACATTGACGTATTCTTCTGGTCACGGTACTCTGCGTAAGGTGACGTCTTGGACGACAACGTGAGCATATAAAAGAGAGTCTTTCATTGTCTATTTTTACTTTGAAACCGCTCGTACCAATTTATTTTAAGGTTTATTCGCTAATTTTACCACGTGAACGATGTGGAAAAATATGCAATGTTAGCCGTATCAGATGAAGGAAGGCAACTGCCTCTTTCTATCGTCGTAATCACATTGATAAATTTCTGTCACAAGTGGGCTGGGGTTCTATTCCTTTATTGACCACCTCAGTTACATAAACCTTGCCGTTTGGTGGTAGCCTCTCGGAAGGGAGCTGGGATTGGCAATATTATTGTACTGGTTTAAAAATTAACCTTCCCTGCTTTCACAGAGAACTTTCCTTTCCAGTACGCTAATAGACACCCTTTTTATCTTTTATTTGTCCCTCCCCCACCCCCCCTCTCCTACAGTGGATTTTGTTTTTGCATCGTAAAAATGTGGCCCGCGCGGATTTGTACGTGGACAGGAATTGAGGAAATTAGAGTGTGCTAAGTTACCTGGCCTTTGAATGAAAGTGAGTCTGGAGTTGACCTTGCTTTGATAGAAACCTCACTGTTTTTCTTATGTTAATGATGTTGTTCTCATGCTAATTAGTAGGGAATTACATAAAAAAAAAAAAGCAGTGAGGTTTCTATTCACTACTTGCACAAATCCCATAATATACCTCTTTTACCCCCCAAAAATCTGCAAAGGCATTGTTTTCGACTTCTCTTGGGACATTTTCATGTCCCAGGAGAAATTGCAAACAATGGTTATGCAAAAGTTTTGGGGGGCAATAAAGGTGTATTATGGGATTGTGCAAGTATTGAATCAAAGCAAAGTCAACTCCAGCCTCACTTTCATTCAAAGGCCAGGAGCACTAAGCACACAACTGTAAAATGGTCTATTCGAGCTCGACCTTCAACTCGAACTCGAACTCGAATCGTCTAATCCAAACTCGAAAATACCTTACTCGCGACCTTAATATCGAATTAAAGACTACAGCAACGACAACGCCACAAGGCAAGAATATTATTGGTTAAAAAAGGAAAAATACTTATGCTGCACCTGCATCACTTCTTTTGCCGTACTCCACAAAAGAACGTGAAATCGTCAAATTTCAGGTTTTGACGGCAACGTAAGCATATAACAGTGAACCACTCATTTTCTATTTTTACCGTTTGACATCGTTCCGTTCGTACCCATCCAGTTACAGGATAGTTCGCCCGTATTGTACAAGGTGAACAAGACGGAATAATCGCGAAATACATGTGATATATCTAACTTTCTCCATTATTCCATCACCTTAACGTCGTACAATGTGGGCGAATTATCCAAAAACTAAATTTATTCGAGCGCTTTAAGAGTAAAAATATATTCTCACCTTGTCGTTTAATAAACCTCAAATCTCATGACTTCACGTTGTTGTCAGGTAGAGTACAGCAAAACGACGAGACAAAGGCTTGCAGCAGGATTATCATTTAAAATAACTGTTTACAAGGCTAAATAAAATTTTAAAAAAAGGTAAAAGCCGAACGTTTTCGACATTAAGTTATCATCGGGGTCTTAGTGTACCATCCGCTTGAACCATATTTGATATAATTTAGGCAATTCCCGATGGGAAAAGTTTCGCGACATAAGTTTTGACTTGTCTATTCAAACTAGGCTTCAGTTGTAGGATCATTAAGCTTTCAAGGATTGACGTTTATAAAAAGATTTGGCCGTGCAGAGAATACGCCAGCTAAAGGAATGCGAAGGAATCCTTGAAACCTAGCTAGTTTGAATAGACAAATCAAATCCTATGTCCCGAAACGTTTCCCATCGGGAATTACTAAATGATATAAAGTATGGGTCTAGCGGATGGTACTCTAATACCCTGATGATGACTTAATGTCGAGAGACGTTCGGTTTTTTACCTTTTTTAAAATAAATTTTTAGCCTTGTGAATAGTTATTTTAAGCCAACGCGAACTTTATGGACAGGATTATCTTTCCTCATAACCAATTTTATTAAATTTGCGACCTCGGATGTTGCGTTTCTAGCTTCTTCCTTCTGATTGGTTCACTCAATCACGGTTATCAGCTCGTTTACCATATGACCTAATATGGAAACTGACTTGGTACGTCAAGTGTTGCCAAACTGGAAACTGATTGTCTTCCATTTCCAATTGTCCTAGCGTTCAGAATTTAATGAAAATTTAATAAAACAATCTCCATTCACGCTTGTTGAACGCGAGACTGCTTCTAGCCAACGAGAGGCGTATAAGCGCTTTGCTAACAGAAGAAATCATGCTATTTTACAAAGTGATTTCAGTCAAGAGGTAAAAGAACTTGTTAAACTTAGTAAATTTCCAATTTTAAGCCTTTCAGCTTTGATAATGAGGCAGTTATTAGCCATCAAAAGCTGATCAATTGGCAAAAGCGCCAATGATCGCATATAATTTGACCAGAATTTTCAAAGCATCATTGCTCAGGGATTACTTGGTATATCGCGTTCAGATTTTCAGAGATAGCTCATTATTAAATGACTGATATGTACGTCTGCTATTTCTATCTGTTGAATTTTAATCATTTACTCGGTCCCGATAGAATACAAAACGAGATAAAAGTGTCCGGAGTACGCGTTTGACTAAAAAGCCGAAAAACGTCAAGATGAGTGAAGAACTTTCAATATTCTGGTGCTTTCTTCTTGGCTGACTGATTAGAAAAATTGAAGAAAAGCAATAGCTTTGACGAGGCAAAAAAATGTAAAGGAACATTCCTCGATAAAATTGTTAAATATTCCTGTTTTGTGGCATTGCTTTTCAAGTTTAGCCGTTAGCTGTCGTTTCCGTAAACTCCATGACATCTATTGTAGCACAGAATACGAGAAAACCAATAAAATGAATTTAAGTCCCAGTGAGAGCTTTATTTGTATCCTTGTGTCCTTTGTCCCTACTAATTGTAGTATAAGGCGCGCGTACATGACGAAGTTGACGCAGGTAAAAGTAGCCGGACAATTAATGAAGTGGCATGAAAATAAATTATGGAAGGAAAACACGAAAGCTTGTGAGGGAAAGCAAAAAGAAAACGCAAAAAATCGGGCAGTTTTCAACCGACACCTAAAATATGAGTGCCGCAGGTACAGCACGATTATTTTTAACCTATGATATTTCTCTTGTTTTTTGGAGTTCTCGTTGCCGCAGCTGCCGTCGTTTTGAATAATTCGCTTGAAAGTTCGTTGACGGTAACTTTGAGCCGTCATTTTTTTATGGTCATCCCCTAACTGAAATTTTGTGGCACTTGTATTTTTATATTTAAAATCCGAATGGGTGTATTTTTTTATGTCATAATATAACATTAATATCTCATTAATGAACTGTCTTAATCCATTGCAATGAGCTTGGAAACTTCCCTCTTTAAAAGGCTTAATGTTGAAGTTGGTCCGTTTGGTGCCCCTGAGAATTATAATGTTGAATCATTTTTCTCTCGAAAAATTCCTTTTGTCTTTGCTGTTGCCAAATTCGAGTTCAATACCCTTGAAAAACAGGCAGCTGGTTGTCTTTTCTGAAACGTTTCTGGCCAGGATTGAACTTTTTTTTCAATAAGAAATCCCACTGGGTGAATTAATTTTAACGTAATTATTTTATGTGCGAGCCCAGTTGGTTTTCCGCTTTTTTATTGGTTCTTGGTTCTTGAGGGCGGCAAGTCAAATGGAACAAACTGAATTGCAATGCGGAAAAAGCTTCATCGCAACTCCGGAAACACTTATCAAATTGCTTACGATCAAGTGCAAATTAAATTTGACGAAGGCGATTGGAAAAACGAATTAGTGATAGTTAACCAAAGGACACAATCGTTTTAAAGCGTGCAATTAGAGTTTCAGCGGTGGGGACTGTGCGGCAATAGCCGGATATAAGGTCAGTTTTTAAACTTTTATTGCGTACAAGGACAGGAGCTAAGTGGCACAGATTAAACTGAATACAAATATTGATTTCCATGTAACTAACAGGTGCCTGTTTAGAAAAAAGAAAGAAAGAAAAAAACAAAAACAAAAAAAAAAGAAAGGAAGAAAGAAAGAAAGAAGGAAAGGAAAGGAATAACCTTTATATATCGGCGTGCTGCTTTAGTTGCACATTTCGTACTACAGTAACTTACGAAACCTTCTTACGTGTAAACTTTCGAGGCTGACTAACATTGTGAAGCTTTAACATACAAGAAAAATGGATCTCAAGCACATCTAGAACCAAAGTAACTAGATCCGTGGAACGGTCAGTGTTTATCAGTTCTTTTGACGTTGTTACTGTTCGTGGACTTCGGTTAATTTCAGTAAAGTCTGCATCTAGTTGCTGTAGCAAGCGCTTCTTTTCTTTGCCCAAAATGACTAAGATGGGGTTTTTTGGAAGATTGGCTAGAATTTTCGAATATTCCAACTCAGACTTTTGAGGCGCACGACGATTTTGGACATTTTCGGAACAGATTTCCTAGATATTTCGGAAAAGTGATGAGGGGTGTGTAGAAGTTTCGAAACCACATTGAAGAACGCTAGAATTTTTACTGATATGAGGAAGAGTCAACTGCAATATTGGAAATAACATAAAATTTGAAGATTTGCAACTTCTATCATTTTCGCCAAAGTTTGTTTGAGAATCATATTTTAAGCAAACTCATCGGATTCGCCTAAGAATTTCGGCTGAAGAAGGTTAACTACGTAATGTGAAGTTTTTGATCAGACCTGTCACGATTGCTAGAACTTTCGGACGAGGCAAAATAGCTACCTAGAAATTTCTACAGACCTCAGGTTCCTCTAGAATATCCTAACAGATAATGTTTTGTAGGACAGCTACTGTACAAACTCACTAAACAAGCTTCTAAAGCATTGTGAAAACCATTAATCTTTTACATAATTCTGACAAGAAAAAGACATTCGGTAGTTGGTTGCCCCTGCTTTTTCAAGCGACAAGTCAGCTTAAGCAGTTTTTTTACGAAATTGTCAAGCTTCAGATATGTTTAAAGCCGCTTGGCGAAAGCCCAATCTTTGAGCCAAAACACAAAGAAACATTCATCATTACTGGGTTGTCATATGGTAATCCCGTCGAAAAATGAGTAGCATTTTCCCGTTTTTGAATTTTTTTTTCCCTCTGTCGGAAATCGGAAAAGTTGCACAACAGGTTTTTTTCCTGGCACTCCTCTACTATAAAAGTAAGTATTGTCTTTGTGCTGTGCCTAGAGTCTTCTTCGCGTATCTTTGGTAGGTTTCAGGGGGTAGTAGAAATGCGTAGCTTTTATCTGGTGGACACAGTACAATATTTAATAACCTGCAGTGGCGGCGAAGCCGATGTAACGTGAATGGCGTTTTAGTGTATCTTTAAACAAAATATACCCTTATATGGAGCTCAAGAATGGAACAACAATTCGAGAAACAACATAAGAGGTGAAAAATGTGAACACCTTGAATCTTCAAAGCAACGAATAGTGGCCTTCGACAACATTTGCATCTTTATTAATGAATCATATATTGAACTGTGGTTATGAAATCAAGATTTCAGTTCAATATATGATTAATTTCATATATAATTTCATTAGTTAATTCAATCATTTCGGGAACATTAGAACCCACAAATGACCAACTCCCAACGTCAGTGCCTTCATAGCTCAGTTGGTTAGAGCGTCGCACCGGTATCGCGAGGTCACGGGTTCAAACCTGTGACCACGCTTAACCTGACCTCGCGTGACCTGTTAAAAACTGCGAGGATCATAGCTTCACTTGATTTCATATTCAGCGTTCAATATATGATTCATTTCATATATCATTTCATTGGTTCAAATTAAATCTGTTGCATTTTCAATTGCAGTAATAATATCAGCCTTCAACCTGGGTCATCGTTAATTGGAGACACTGGCGAAGATGCAGACTGTTTTCTACATTGTACTTTGCGTAATAAATGGCATATTTTCGTTGACTGCAGTGCTTGGAAACTTCGCCACCCTAGGAGCAATCTGGAAATCTCCTTCATTGCACAGTCAGCCATCGAATGCGTTCATTTTTGGTCTTGCCATGTCCGATTTTGGAGTAGGGTTAATTGTTCAACCTGCTTTTATTGTCTGCTTGATAAATGAATATACACAGGAAAGCCGTTCCCGGGGAACGGCATGGACTGTGTTTAAATCAACACAAGCCGTTTTTGTGGCAATGACGGTCTTAACACTGACGTTGGTGAGCTTAGATAGAGTCGCGGCCTTAACATTCCATCTTAAATACAACTGTATCGTTACTTTCCGACGCGCCTGCTCTGCTTTATGCCTTACTTTTATAACAAGTATCGCCTATGGCATATCCCTTCCACTCTTTAAATTTTTGCATGGGGTGTTGTCGACCACTATAGTGTCTTCCTGTCTGGTCATTAATTTGTTGGCTTATCTCGTAATCTTCCGCATTTCTCGTCGGCATCATCTTGCAATCCAAGCCCAAGCAGTTGAAGTTAATCAACAAAGCGGTTCTACTTTCAATATGAACCGTTACAGAAAGTCCGTCATCAGTATGTTACGCATATTTATTTTGTTTATTCTGTGTTACCTCCCGTATAATTTCGTTAGAGTGTGTCTCAACTTTGAGGTCTGGAATCCTCCCCTCCCTCGTGACACAGTTCTCTTGGCTTTGCGATTTTCAGGCTCATTGGTCTATGCAAATTCATCACTTAATCCATTACTGTACTGTTGGCGTATACGTGAGCTACGATTGGGTATGAAAGGTTTCATGAAGTCCCTGTGTTGATTCAATTAAACTGGTTTCCTCTGCCTCTGCCATTTATTTGCGACCTTAAGATCTACGACGTCAAAGTCGACAAGAACGTCACCTCAAAGTATACCTTTGTTCTATATATATCACGAGTCTTTTGCGATTATTCCTTCTCGTTAACGTCATACAATGTTAGAAAAGTACCCTAAAACTGAAATAAATTAGTGAGTGGTTTTAAGTCAAAATAGAAAATGAACGATTTTCTTTTGATTGCTCACGTTATTGTCAAAACTTCAAATTTGGTGATTTCATGTCGCTGTTATGCAGTACCCCCCAAAATACGGGCTAAAATCCGTGCTGCACGAGCAGCACGAATATTTGTTTATTTTCTTTTAACCAATGATATCATTGTGTTGTAGCGTTCACGGTTGTTGCCGTCGCCGTCGGCTTTTCTTAATTATATAAGTTCCCTATTAATTTTAAATCACGGTTGGGCTGGGCAGTAAGTTCTGCTTCAGGGGAGTAACTGAAAAAAAAAACCTAAAAGTGGGCACAGAGTGGATGCTTCAAGCGGCCTTGAGGGGGAATGTGCTTCAGGTTGTGACAAGGTGAAAATCTTTTGGACTATTAGAGGAGCAGTGAAAGAAGAGAAAGTCAGCAACTGGAAGGAAAAAGCTCGACATGGAGAGTTCGTTCAACAAGCATCAGGTGTGGCTGGAGAGAGGAGTCTTGGGGATTTCTTAGGAATTGTTTTTTAAAGAAGGAAGCAGAACGCTTAATCCTGGTTACTCAAGCCCGAACAAGCTTTAAGAAGAACTGAATTCGATCAAGTACAGCATAGATAAGCCGTGCGAGACACCATTGTGTGAAGACTCCACTGAAACAGTGCGACATATTGTAAGTGAGGAAGCGTCACGACCAGGTGCCCTTGCGGGTACACTGAGCACTGTGCAGATTTTATGGGATAGACTGCACCGACAAGTGGTACGACTATCAACCCTTGTATGACTATCTACAAAGACAAGCAACTAAAGCACAATCGGCCAGATATTACTGTAATGAATAAAGACACACATGCAAGAGTGGACCGTCTTATCGACATAGCTGTGCCAGCGGACCAGATCAGAACATTATTACGACTGAGGAGGAAAGGGACCAGGACCTTGCATTCGAAAG
The DNA here is from genome assembly GCF_036669935.1 of Montipora foliosa. Taxonomy (NCBI): domain Eukaryota; kingdom Metazoa; phylum Cnidaria; class Anthozoa; order Scleractinia; family Acroporidae; genus Montipora; species Montipora foliosa. The sequence continues at coordinate 5,201,437 of NC_090874.1, forward strand.
GTATCAGGACCTAATTTTCAAAATTAAAAGAATTCCCAGAGCCCCAAAAGTAGCAGTGACACCCGTCGTGCTTGGTGCTCTTTGAAACATCTCGAAGAATGCAAAGACTTGGTATGCGAGGTTGGATCTGGCAAAGTGCTGCTCAACTATTGCGGAAAGTGTTGTGTCTCTAAGGTGCAGGAAGCTGCTGAGACATGACTAAGAAGATCCAGAAGAACATCTAAGAATTGGAGAGAATCACAGAATAACGATAATAACAATGAACTTTAATTTATTTACGTGTCAATTGTCAGTTTAAGGCCGAGGCACTAATCGAGGACACTCGAAAATCAAATCAAATCAAATCAGATCAAGTCAAATTGCAAAAAGAGGTCTTCGACTTTTTGAAGAAACGGTGGGCCAGGTCTTATTACTCTTATTTCCAAATTTTACTTAATACAACAACGTGACTCAATTCATTCACTTCATTGCAAAAATTGTTTTGTTACTTCTCACTTCAGCTGCGAATTGTTTATTTTTTCACTTTCTTTATTTTACAATCGCTTTTAAGAAAGTTACTGCTAAGTTGCACAGCCAGCAATTGCCTGCTCCATTGTTCAAATAAGAGCAAAACCCAAACAAAGGCAGTACACACTGTTGTTTTGTTATTATTGGAACCTGTAACCTCTTCTCAGACAGGATCTTAGTTTTATAATAATTTATTACAGAAACTAAGAAGGGGCTTTAGCTCAGCTACCATGCTCGTAGTTTCTAATACTAAACGGGGAATGACCTACAATGGCTTAAAATGCCGCTGTGTTTCAGGTCACAGGTCAGTGTTCATGTCACTGTGTTGTAGGTAGATAAACAACACCAAACACGTCTCCTAGCCTTAATCACAAGACAAAAATTTGTCCAGGGGAAACTTTTAGCTTAGTTGTTCATCAGTGCACCAGGGACTTCTAGTATTGACGTGTGGAATGTGACCTGTGTTTTGGATCCTACAATGACCTGCAATGACCAATGAGCTACAAATAATAATAATTTAGTGATCATCATGACCTATTGTACTAACTATAGTGCTGAACATTAAAGCATTGCATAGCAGTGATTAAGGTTCTAATTTCAGCAACCATTGGTTCATACATGAAGTAGCAAACTACCAGTAGGAAATTGCAGTAGGCAGTGTAAGCTAAATGTCATATGTTACTCATAGCGACACTGCAGTCTGCCACAGCATTAAAGGATCAGGTAAAAAGTGCGCACCGAGGGCCACAAGTTTATCAGTAACTGTAGTTAACTGTCATGTGCTACCCACGTAAAAATAAGGACCCGCGGCTTTAACCACCAAAAATAGGACCTGCAATAAGCATATACTAGTTTTTTGATGGAAGCTCACTGCATGTAAATCAAAGTGATAAAAACTGCAAAGCTTGTCACATACATTGATCCGACAGAAGACATTCTAGGCTAGCTCCCAATAGACTTTCAAAAAGGTTGTAAAAACTCAACTGAAACAAATGAGAAGAGTCACCTGTATGAAAGTGATTGAAGCAAAATATTTAACAAAAGTGAAGGAATGGTGTGGCCAGTAATATAGGGGCTTGGTTACTTGGTTACGTAAGCATGTATTGTAGACTCTCGAGGAAAGTGACCTTCAATAAAAGTACCGGCACAACTGCACACGTCGAGAACCAAATATGTTGGAAACCCTCTCTTCTTGCAAGATTAAAAAATTTTCATGGGTTGACAACAGGCTAGAAAGATCCTAGAGGACTATATTTTGTCTTGAACGCACATTTGCAGAAGTTTCAATAACTTTTGAAGTAGATGCGTGGGCTAATCAATGTACGTGGCGGTCACTTTTGTCTTTTACAAGGGTTTGAGTGAAAATCAAGGCAGAGGCACATTTCTGACAAAATAGACAGCGGTATACTGCCAATGACTGGCTGCGTATGAATTCCTTGCACTTACAAACTCTGCAAAATTCATAAGCCGATTTGGCAATTTGGGATTTCTATTTTTTTTTTTCGGAGTTTCTGGATTGTGGTCGTGCGAAAATTCCTCGCTTGAATAAACAGTCAACCGAGAAGTCATTTCCGCTTGCATCTATTGGCTTGTTCGCTTTGATGATTTGACAAATAAGCAGTGGGCAGAACTGAAGAACTGCAGGGATCGCTGCAGGCTGTTCCTTTCAAAACTAGTAACCAAGCCCCTATATATTTTGACCGTGCGCACCTTCTGTGGCAAAAGAAATTGTGCAGAGATTATAAAAGGAACCAGGCAAAGTGTTGTTCAAAGCCGGTCAATTTATTTGCTGCCTGATGGTTAATGCCAAACAGCCAGATAAACTTAAAATTCCGTGTTGTATGAAACGTTTCCTTCAAAGATAATTTTAAGGGCGATAAGAATGTTAATTATATGAAGAATACCGATAATTTCTGGCATTCACTCACGTAAATGATATCATTGATGCCCAGGGTTTACAATGGGGGCCCATAAGAAAGAATGTCAATTTCAGATTTAGGATTATTAATTTAAAACGCAAGAGTCAAGTAGTAATAATGATAATGATAATGATAATGATAATGATAATAATAATAACAAACAACAAACCTGATATAGTGTGCTGGACAAAATGAACACTTACGGAATGGTACGTCGTTTACGAATAATGCTATGATTCCTTTGTTACAGTAGAGTTGCATTATTGGCTTTATGGCGGACGCCCGATCTTTCAATGGTGAAAATAGCAGAGAAGACTGGGAAGATCTCACTCTTTCATTCTAGTCTCACTCTAGTCCTGAGGGCCTCCCAGGGGGTGTCCCTTTTTCCTTTAAAAATTTGCTTGTGTTCCTTTGTTCCCGAAACTACTTTTTCTCAGCTTTTTGATCCATGTTTTATCTTTCCTTTGTTTCGTAAGGTATTTTGTCTTTGTTCCCTGTTTCCGAGTTCAAATTAGCCATGCTCCCTTGTTCCCCAAAACCCCTGGGAGACCCTCAGTCCTTTGTGGTAACTGACCGAACGTCTTCAGTGACGCACAAATTCACAACTCATTTCTTGCAGATGTTGCCAACCCTATAGAGCAGCGGTCTAATCCTGGGAAACAAGTCATGAGTAAAAGCAAAGAGGAGTACGACGTCATTGTTAAATGGGGTGAGGGGGGGGGGGGGGGGTGAGGCAAGGATCCAATACTGAACGATTTATTTGCTAAGCAAGTTTGCTGTTTAAAAGAAACAGGAAAAGTGAAAAATAATTCCGACTTCTTTATTGCGAAGTGGGTTGCAACAAAAGTGATCATTAAATTTGGCAAAGAAAATTCTTGATCCCCCTTTCCGGAAAAAAAAGTAAGATTGATGATAAGTAAGCAGTCACAAGGTAAGGTCACTTTCAATATTTAAGCCATTTTTCCCAGCGTTGGTTTCTCAAAGTTTGGTTAGCGCTTGCCAGTGTTACGTTAAGGAACCTCTGAGATCAAAATATTTTATTTCGAAAAACAAAACTTCAACAACAAGGGACATAATATGTGTAAATCCCTTTGAAATAGCTTTAACAGCGTACACAATTTGCGTAAAGTTGCCAAAATTGTCGGTCATTGCAAACTGTTTTATTTAGGATTCGACCCTTGCCGTCACTATCTCGGCCGTGGGACGAACCACGTTTGAAACTTTGGACATTTTACGGCAATATTGAACTGAACTGGAAAGCCGCAAGTTATGTCAGGCGCGTACGTAGGGGTGGGGGGGGGGGGGTGGGGTGCCTCAGTCAACAACTTTTGTCGTCATCATCGACGTTTGAATGAAAATCTTTAATGACTGTCATGAATATGAATTCATTGCTGTTATGAAATGTACAGACATGCATGCATGCAGCAGTACAGAATGAACATATTGAGAAAACTATTAAAAACCGCACGAACATGAGTAGAAAATAGTCGAATGATTTCAAAGCAGTTTAAAAAAGCAATAGAACTTAGAAGAAACGCTCACAATGCCGGATTAAATATTGTTGTTACACATATCAGATATCAGAATTGATTAGATATCATATTTTAAGGACTGATAACTTAAGGTCCGCCCAAGCTTAAAGTGCACCCCCCCCCCCCTTCCCCCGAAGGAAAAGCTGCTTACGCGCCTGTATGTTCACTTTAGGATTTTTTGACACCGGTTAGCGTTGACCATCCTTCGTGTAACTGGACCCAGGTCGACGAGAAAACATCGGTTAATAGGTCTTAAATTACTTCTTCACGGATGCGGCATCGTAAAAACATTTCTTGGTATTGTTCTTCATTATGTTTGATCTCTTTTCGATTTACTCTTGTTGTTAAATGGTTTGAAAACTGTAAATTCGTAGTCACGAATAAAATACCTTTAATGAACAAACTTCATGTTAATTCATTGTAAATCATTCCACAAGATTTACCTTCTCGAACCCAACCTCTCTTCACAGCTTACCTACTCTAGCACCCTGTCCCATCTATACTGTCCACCGCACTGTTCGGACCGACAAGTCCATTTAAGAAAGGCATGCGTTTTCTTGACTCCTAAATAAACAGTATTACCAGATAACAATAGCCCAGTGTATGAGTGGATAAAAACAAGTCAAACATTCGTGTTTGAGCGACTTTCGTACGGACCTTGAAAAAGTGTTCGAAATTTGTTTCACGGACCAATGTTTGGCAAGATTAAAACAAAGCTTCTCCTTATTCCGCCAAAGAAACTCCTAATATGGGCAGTAAACAATACAATTGCCCAATCACATTACTGCATTTCAAATGAGGTCAAGCGAAATGTTCGATCGAGGCCAGAAAGTTCCCTGGAGAGATGGCATTGTTTGCATCCGCGTTCGCTAAGCCAATGAAAAATTCGTGCTCGTTTGTTTTTGTTCGATAAGCCAATTAACTGTTCTGCATTTTTGTTTACGTTCTGTTTTCACGTTTCTTTTTCAAGGTCATATGAAATTTGCTCTAATATGGAGGAAACACAGTCGAACCGCACTGGCAGTGGGAAGAGCCCAGTTCTTGTGAAACTTGTCCTTGTTGGGAAACTTGGAGTCGGAAAATCAGGTCTGGGAAGAAATATTGAACCTAATAACCCTAGCTGAATTGGTCGTTAACGTTCTCACAGATCTCGATATCCGAACTAGCCTTTGATGCTAACATTGTGTGTTTAAATGTAAATATTTTTTACTCTTTTGCTGTTAACGTCGCCTGGAATAGCGTTTTTAAGTCTTGGGCTTAGGTTACAATTCCTTTTCACAGTCTTGTCTTTCTTTCGATAGCCATGATTGTTCGTTTCCTAACGAAAAGATTCATTGGGAATACGACCAAACTGTTGGTAAGTATTCAAAAGAAAGCTCTGCTTAAAGCTTAGGCGACACCTTTGATATACTCAAGGGTAGTATATCAATGTTTACACACGAAAGTAATTAAACT